>NC_060282.1:62574355-62787116 GCF_021613505.1 Equus quagga | reverse complement strand
CCCCCCGGTACATAGTTGTATATTCTTCGTTGTGGGTTCTTCTGGTTGTGGTATGTGGGACGCTGCCTCAGCGTGGTTTGATGAGCAGTGCCATGTCCGCGCCCAGGATTCGAACCAACGAAACACTGGGCCGCCTGCAGCGGAGCGCGCGAACTTAACCACTCGGCCACGGGGCCAGCCCCGTGGAGATACCCATTTTATTAAAGTTTAAGTAAATAAACTTTCAACAAACGTGCATTGGGCACCAAGCAAAATAGGCACAAATTCTGCCCTCTTGAAGCTTACATTGTAGAGTGGTAGAGAGTCAATAAAACCACTAAGTCAGTCAATGATGCAATATGTTAGTGGGTGCTAAATGCTGTGGAGAAATAAGGAACAGGGACATGGGAAGTGTGGCCTGAAGCAGGTTGCAATATTAAAGAGAGTGGCCAAAGAAGGCCTCACTTATAACATGGTGTTTGAATAAGGATTTAAAACATGTGAGGGAGCGGGCCAAGCTGATGTGTGAGTGACAGTTGTTCTAGACAGAAAAGATGACATGTGAGGCTCTGGGGCAAGGCAGCCATGGGGTGTGAGATGCATGAGGAGGTCAGGGCAGTTGAAGCAGATGTGGAGGGTAGTAAATGATCAGGTCAGAGGACAGAAGTGGGGGAAGGTGGTAGAAATCATGCAGGCCTTGTAGGCCATTTTAAGATCTGTGGTTTTTACTTTCATTGAGATGGTAAGTGGTTGGAGGATTTTGAGCAGAGAAGTGACATAGTTTAACTTACGTTCTAGCAGGATTGGTCTGCTATGTTAACAGTAGACTTTAGGGGATGTGATGGAAACAGAAAAACCTATGCAGTAGCTACTGGAATAATCCAGGTGAGAAACGATGGTAGTGTGGAGAAGAATGGTAGCAGTGTAGATGTATTTTGAATGTGCTACTGAGATTTGCTAATGGATTGGACGTGGGGTATAGGAAAAAACAACAAATCAAAGATAACCCTCCAAGATGTTTGGGTTTAGCAACTAATAATATGGAACTGCCTTCAACTGATATAGAAAGGAGTGGGGGAAAAGCAAGTTTGGAAGTGGAGGGAGTTTGTTTTTACTGTGTTTAGTTTATGTCATTTAGCCATCAAAAGGAAATATGTGGGCAGTTTGAATATAAGTCTGGAAGTCAGGGGTTTCTGGATTGGATATAAAAATGTGGCAGTTATTAAGGTATATAAACGGTACACAAAATCTTGAAATTGGGGCCAACCCCATGTGCGAATGGTTAAGTTCATGTGCTCCACTTTGGAGGCCCAGGCTCTCTCTGGTTTGGATCCTGGGCACAGACCTAGCACTGCTCATCAAGCATACTGACGCGGCGTCCCACATGGCAGAGCCAGAAGGACCTCCAACTAGAATATACAACTTTGTACTGGGGGGCTTTGGGGAGAAGAAAAAGGAAAACATTGGCAACAGATGTTAGCTCAGGCACCAATCTTTAAAAAAAAAGTCTTGACATTGAGTGGGATAAGCTATGGTGTGAATTTAGATAGAGAAGAAAAAACAAACAAGAACTGAGCCTTGGTCTACTCCAATGTTCAGAGGTTGGGAGATGATTAGGAATCAGAAAAAGAAGTAGAAAAGAAGTGCCAATGAGTTAGGAGGTGAGATTGGAGCTCAGGAAGTCAAGTGAAGAAAGACTTTCAAGGAGGAGAGACCAAGTATGATGAGCCCTGATATTACATTATGAAGTTACAGAAGAAGGTTGGAGACAAAGGCCTCATTGGAGTAGGTTCAAGAGAGGATGGAAAGAGAGGAAATTGTGATGATTGATATATAAAAATCTTTCAAAGAATTTTGCTATTTAGGTGGTAGAGAAATAAGTCTTAGGTAGTGGGAGAAATGGGGCTAAGTAGTTTTTTTTTTGGAGACGGAAGAAATACAGTATATTTATATGCTGATGTGAATAATCCAGCAGAGAAGGAAAGATGTTAACACAAGAGAGAGGAGAAGAATTTCTGAGACAATATTCTTGGATAGACAAGAGAAATAAGATCTAATTCATGGAAAAGTGGATTATCTGGGGGTGCAGATAGCTTATCTATACTAACAGCAAAGAAGGCAGAATTGAAGGGGCAATTATAGGTAGAGGAGGAGGTAGTGATGACAATTTGGAATGTCTCTATTTTCTCAGTGAAATAAGGAGTTAGGACAGATGCTGAGCATGAGAAGAGTGGAGGGAATAGTTGCCAAAGATTTGAGAGGAGGGAGTATGAAATCACTAACTGGGGGAGTAGAATACACTTTGGAAACGGTATAATTACGGGCCAGCCATAAGAGCCTATTATGGTCTCATGGACATAACAAAAAAGAAATCATTAAATCATCCAGTTGATATTTATTTCTTCTTGTGATTCCAGCTACTACCAGACACAAGTTACAAAATATGGTACTTGCTCACAGCGAAATGATGATTCATTTGTGAAAATAAGATATTATGTACAGCATCTCAATACTATTTTTATATAAAAATTACACACAATCTAAATGCAATTCAACATACTTTTATGCCATATCTGCTTTTTCCCTTACACTGTGAAGTACTGTGAGGGAAAAAAAGGATGTGGTCTCTGTCCTTTCGAGTTATACAATCTCAGAATTTAATGAAAGAGAGAGCCACATCATGATAATAGAAAGCCTGAGATGAATACAATGGAATTCCATGAAAGAGAGATCAATCCCAGTGGGGGGAAGTTAAGAAATCAAGGAAGACATGAGACTTGATATTGGCACTCAAGGATGTGTAGGACTTTGACAAATGGAGCAAATGGATGATAGCAGTAAATTGTGGAGCACGTGAAATGATATATATGGCATATAATTAGGTATTAACTTTAGACCACTCAAAATAAATACAAAAGCTTAGGGAAAAAAGGATATTTTTATGTTGTTCAGGAGTGGAAAATGTAGAAATAAAATGGGGCAATATAGATTGGAGCTTTTAAATTGCATCAAATTTTGATTATCTGTTCTGGAATAATTCTTTCCCTCATGAGTAATTCCAATAATAGTAACTGTAAACATTTGTTTATCAGTTAGATGCCCTGTAAAAAACTGAACACTTTATATGCAGTATCTCCTTTAATCCTTAAACATGAAGGAAAGGCTTCAAGGAAGTTACCCAGAGTCGCACAATTCTTTAGCTGTACAGCAGGACCTGCTCATATCTACCGGACTCCAGAAGCATTTTACTCAGAAAAGCTCTTCATCAAATGACTTACTTGGCCTTGTATATTCTTAAACTGAATTGGTGAATTAAAGAAGGGAGGGTGGATATTTCGACAGCCTGGTTGGATCCCATATCCAGCTAGCTATGTGACTTTGGGTAGGCTACCTTACCTCTAACTTTCAGTTTCCTCATCTGTCAAATAAGAATTATAATGTTTCAATCTCATAGAAAGGAGGTGATGATTAAATGAAGAAAAATGTGGTTTTGTTAGCCTTACCTAGATTAGCCCTATGATTGCACACCTATAATTAATCCTTAGATGTAAGTAAAAACATAAGACTCAACTTTGATTCAGTATCTCTTTGTGTTTGGAACAATAATATTTCACGGTCAACTGGCAACACTGATTGATTTTTAAGGTAGTCATGACCTTCAAGTGAAACTGTCCAGTGTGGTATGATGCTTCAGCATGTTAGATTCATGTATAAAATGAAAAATTGCATTTGATTTAAGAAGTAACTTTCAAAAAGAATTCTCAGATAGTATATAGTGTTTATGATAAGCTTTTCTTCTTACATTTCTTTCTTTGGGTCACTAGAATTTATTCACTTTTATAATGAGGAATTATGATCATTGTATGGTGACTGTATATTTATCTACATTATATATAGTATAATATATATATATATTTGACTTTTTCAAATACATTGCATTGTGCTTCTCCACAGCACTTGTAGAGAGCACTCAGCTCCTTACAAAATACTGGTTGAGTAATGCAAATCATGGTCTTGATTTTATCAGTTTCAGCCTCTTTTTATGATCCAATAAAGTAAAAATACGAATAAACTAGATCAGCATTTCCCAAAGTATGTTCCTTGGAGCATATACATCAGTGACGCTATCAGAAGGGGGTACTATAGTCAATTATATTTGGATAATCCTGAATTAAACAATGTTAATTACTGAGAGCTTTTAGGATGTAAACATTGCAAATTTTCTAGCATATGCAGCACTTTATAGCTTGCTGAAGTTACTTCACGATGGAATCCTTATTTTTTAAAAAACATATTAACAATGTATACCTTAGGAAAGCTGACCTGGATCAAATTAAATCCACTTCCAAAATATTAGCATTGTTAATCTTCATCTTTCCCTGAAGCTTTCCTCAGAAGCAATGCTTTTACTATCACAGCAAGGCTAGAGCAGTCCTTCCTGCCGTTTTGGTTCCCTCAGTCAGCCTCTGGCACCATGACTTCATCTATTACTAATAACACTGGCTAGAGCTGAGGCGCTGCTGATTCAGAACCTCAGAAAGCAACTGATGATTCACTCCTTAGGTAAGCAGAACCTACCAGTACAAATGGCTTTATCGGATGGTAGGACTGCTTCATAAAATAGTATTGTGCAGGTGAGTAGGAGAGAAGAGCAAATCTGTAGCTGATGGATGATTAAACCGGGAGAATAACTGAGAGAAGGAATTAGACCTGCTTTTGCTCCTGGGAGAGAGAGACCACTAGATATGTCACGGGGTTTTAGAAACCGTAAGGCAGGAATTAGTAAGTGAAAGATAAAGCAGGTTTTCAGTATTTGGTTTTGGATGCAGACTGGCTGACACTATGCAGGGCTGAAAATGTTTTACGTATGTTTCACAATTTTTTAAAAGTTCATGTTACTATAGATGTTTGGTTTCATAAGAAGCATTTCTTTCATAATTCTGAAGGTTACTAGAAATTCCTCAGGTACACAGATAGGCTGATTGACTATCCTAATCCCTAATTCCTAATTCTTGGAAAAGTAACCTCAGAATTACTCCAATTATTATGAAATAGCATGGCTTTATAAGAGACTGAGGAAAAGAGAGCTTTTAGTACAGAATGATTAGGCAAGTCAGATTTCATGGTGATTAATTCCCTGGACAAATCATGTGGTATCCATTGACCTAATTTTCTTTGTGAATGAGGATGCTGAGGAGGAAGGAAGAGACAGAACACACACACAAACAGGGAAAGTTTCTTAGGTAATTAACAGCCAGACCCTGCTGAGGCAGAGTCAAAGATGAAAATGACATGATTCTTGTCCTCAAAAAGCTTAAAATGAAAGAGGAGGAATCAAATGTGACACTAAAGTAAGAAGAGCACACTATGGAAATTAGGAGGGAGGACTGATAGTTTTCATGGGACATATTGGGAAGGCTTCTTGGTGGTGACATGTGCTAAAAGTTGTGATTAATAGGTGTGATATCAATGGCAAGAAATTGGAAAGATTAAAGGAGGAAAGTTCAGACTAAACAAGATAGTAGAAACGTTAACATCTTTCTTCCCCCCCAGCTTGAGATCAAAGGAGACCATGAAAGTCCTGGCAAGTGACTTGGGGAATTTTTTCAGGTTTTACCCTCTACTTTCCACCTTAGACATTTCTTCTCTTCTAGCCTAGGTTGCTTTTCCATTTGTCTCTACACGGATTTTTTATTTCTATTTAGCTCATTTAGATTGATAGTATTTCCTCTAAACTTTTGGTGACCTTTTGTCCCCAACGTTGCCTCCCCTACTCTGCCCTGCTTCTGTTTCTGCTTCTAAGCACCTAAGACACCAGATTTCCCAAGTCCCATTTGCCTGGGAGGTGTAATCACATAGGTGGGCCCCAAGCTGAGGAATCAAAAAGAGGCCGGAAAATGAGAGCTACATTCACAGAAGAACTGCAGTTCCATTTTGGTTGGAAATCACGGTGGATGAAAAGGAGTAGTGTGAAATACATCCCCAAAACAGGTGAAAGCCCTCACATGAAATCCTTGAATACTCATTTAGCTAAAATTGTTTTTTTGTAGGAAATGGAAGAGTATTTAAAATATCTAATCAAAGAAGTAACATATTCTAGATTTTTCATTATGAAGGTAAATTTGGTGGCTATGAATAAAATGGATTGATTGGGGAAGAGGCTTATGCAATAGTTAGAATTTGGTCTGGAGTCATGGAATTGAGAAGACAAAAGAGAAGGAACTATAAGAGAACAATTTGGGAGGGTATATCATTAGGACATTACTACTGATTAAAAAGGGGACTGAGGAAAGGGGACAATGGTGAAATCATGTCTCCAAGAAGTGCTGGATAACAACAGGTGTCTTTGAGACTCAGTGGGTAGGATTATTAACAAGGAACAGGAAAGTCAAGAGAAGGAAGTGCTTTTATTCCCAGAGGAGGTGGTGTGGAGTTGTAGGAAGTACTCTTTATTTGGAGCGAGAATCTTGGACAAAATGTAACTTTTGTGAGTTTATTTTTCTCAGATAAAACCCCTCTTGCAGGTTGGTTAAACGAATTACATGTAATAGCATGGACGTTCCTGTCCCGCAGTTGGTGCTTTATAGAAGTTCATTTGGAATTGAATCTTTGGATTGGAAAGGGGCTTAACCTTAGTTTACCTAGCTCAGTCACTCTTCCTGTGTTTAAGGATGTCCCAGTTTCTGCATCAAATGGCCATTCTGCTCATCCTTGGACCCCTCCAGAGACAGGAAACCTTTCACCTTGCAAGATAACTCGTTTTGTCTGTGGACAGTCCTGAGTGTAAACAATCTCCTGTCCATTGTGTGAATTGTATTCTTAAAGCATCTATTCTCAAAGTTTATTGTGCATGAGAACTGCTTCAGCAGCTCAAGGTCCCTGTGAGATTAATATTAGGTTGATCTGTGGGCAGTGAGAAAATTTGTTTTAAACAATTTTCCAAGTGATCTTGATGAGGAAATTCTCCGACAAACATTACCCTAAAACTTAACCCACATGTCTTATTTTGATCACTAAGTGCTGTATAGAATAAATGTATTATGATTTAAGAAAATTGAAATTGTGTCTTCAATCACCGTCTTCTTCAAGTATAATATGAAATTACATGGGTAAAAGTGCTTTGGAAAAAACAAAGAAGCATACAATATAACATTAAACATAATCTGGAGGTGAAAGAATGATTTCCTAAGAAAATAGTGAAACTACTAATGGTAATTTTTATCATAAACACAAATTACATTTATTGAAGCTAAGTACTATTTATATTGCATGCCTTATTCTTTCTAATATTTATATTTTATTATTTTCCCATTGTACAATTGGGCTTAGAAGGGTTACGTATCTTTCCCAGGGTCATAAAAGTGGCACGACCAAATTTCAAACACCACATTTTATTGCCTCATTTTAAAACTAAAGAGATGTTTTAAAAATTTTTTTAGCCAAGAAAAACTTCAAGGAGGCTTATGGATGTTGTACCTCAAGAGAGAAATATGCCCACACTTAAAAGTAAGCACAAATATTTCATCTAGTAATGTGTTTGTCTTCATTATACGTCTATTTGTTTGCATTGTTATTGGCATCATGTTATCAGGAGTACATTGATCAATAAAAACTTGACTCCAAAGAAGGAGTCATTTATAATTTTTTCTGGAAATATTTTCCTGTGACCTTAGCTCCCTAGAGGAGCCTTATGTGGTGAGCCGAGCATTGAAAGTTCAGAGAGATGGGAATGGAGAATGAAGAAAGGGAAAGTAGGGCACTGAAGACTCATTTTGTTCGTTTCACAATTTTCTTCAGAGCTAGCTGTGATCAGTCTCTGCATTTTGGGTCTACACCAATTAATTCTGAATCTACCAAGAGTCGTTTTACATGTTGAAACCTTTGGAATAATATATGAATAATTCTCTTTTTACAATAGTATGCTTCTTTTTAGCCATGTGCTTTTTAAGGCTTATATAATTCAGTGACCTGAGTTCTAATCTTTCCAGGCTGAAATATTCCTTTTATGGTGATTATCCTCATAGGAAAAAAAGGGACAGATAGATCTTGCTTTCTTTAGCCAGTGTTGCCCAATCCTAGATGCAATCTAAAATAATTTAAAGAGGTTCAAGAACTATTGATGCTCAGATTTTACTGGAGACCAATTATAATTACAGAATCTTTGACATGGGATCCGGGTGTAGCATATGTTAAAACTCCTGGGTGATTCTGGTGTGCACCAGGGTTGAGAATTATAACTTAACACCGTGTTTGGAATCAAGCACAGAACTGGAGCCTGTATCACAGTTGTTTATGAAAAACAAGAACAACAACAACGAAAACAAAACTGAGCTCTCAATATCTAGACTCATTAAGAGAAGTACTGGCTGTCAAAGGGGAAACTGAAAGCTTTGTCCGAGTCAACATAATAAATTCATAAAATTTATTTGAGGAGAAAGATTTTTAGGTAGAAATGTGAATGCTTTTCAAAGAAATGGAAATGATACTCAGATAATTCTTGAGAATCTGGAGATAAAATTACAATTTGAACATTACCTGGGTAAAATCTAGCTTTTTAATATCTCTGTATTAATGAATCTGAGTTTATTTTAATCTTTATTCTTAAAAAGTTAAAATTTTATTTAATGTTGCAATTTATATCAAGGCTCTGCTTCCAAACAGAACAATTTATTTTTTATAAAGTTTGCAAATTTCTTTAGAGAACTGTATTGTGGACATTTTTACTGAAATAACACATGGTTATTGCCTTAAGTCAATTTCATGACCAAAGAAAGCAGGAAAATTGAAGCTAAAAAACCCACTACATTATATTTCTGACTAATTCCTTCAGTTCACATTTTCCTTGACATGTGGAGTCCTGGTCACAACATATTATTTATTTAGTTTTACCTAAAAGGAAAATACTTTGATTTGATGAAGTACTTGATTCTTCTGTAAATGATAGATTGCTTGTAGAAGTTGCTTTAGAGTCTTGGTTGAATGTTATTAGATTCTTTTCATATGTCTCTAAGGTTTACTTGAATTGAATATAAGTGTACTAGCTCTTAGACAACTGTTCATGTTGCGAACAGATCCTAACCATCTCAACATGCCAGTGGTATATCATAATGGCCACTGTAAAGACACACAGCCTGGAATTACTTTGATTACGGGGCTTCCAAGGAGTACCTGTGATTGACTCCCACAAGGCTAAGGGCTATCTTAACTGCTGAGGGCATTTATCATGATGTACTATTTAAGTGGTCTCAACAGGATACCATGAAACTAAAAACGGAGTTATTTAGACATTCTCTTGCCAAGAGTGATTTGTAGTTTTGGTGTCATTATGAAAGCCCTTTACTGTTCCCACTCTCTCTTCCTCACATAAATCTTTACCTTTGTGATACGCTTTTACCTCATTCATTTTCAGGGGAGGTTGGTTTGGTGCCATTTGATTTCCTAATCATTAAACTATTCTTTTGCCATAGGTTAGCTTCTGCCCCTTCCCTTCCTTCCATCCTCTCTCCCTCCCCTTCTTCCTTCCTTCTTTCCTTCTGTCCTTCCATTATTTTCTTTCGTTCGCTTGATTTTCCCTCTTCTTCCTTCCGTCTCTCTCTCTTCCCTCCTAATTACAATTGCTGGCCATAATCAGAATACAACTTAGTCAAGAAGTATCTATCGAATGCTTTAAGTGCGCAGTACTGACACTTCCCAATTGTTGGAGGTTGTTTTGAAGGGCATAAGTTAAGCTATCAGTTCAGAGTGTTTGAGCTTCTTTCTTTTTTCTGGTGCTTCTATTTAGTTTCTGACTTTTAGATCCTTTGCATCATTTTGCAAGGTTTTTATAAAGTCATCCCTTTGTGAAAATGTACTGCTTTGTTGAATCTCATGGAATTTTTATTGATTTGCAGTTCCTTCATCTTGGGACAAATCCTCAATTACCTCGGATGATATATTTTGTGTGTTAGCATTCCTTTTATTGTTTGCTATATATGTTCTCTTTGACGTTCTGATTTTCCCGTCTTCAAGCAAAGGTTTTATCTTGAGTTCTCAATGCAGAGTTTCGAAACTTCACATTTAAATACTTTCACTGAGGTTGTTTTTTTTTTAACAAAAATTATTAATAAGTGCATGCTCTTCCCGTAATTGGTACTATTTGGTAGAGTTTACAAAGCATGTGACTGGCAGTTGTATTTCTCTCTCTATGGCTGATGATCTGGATTTGCCCCTTTCTCTGATACTAGAAACTGCGTCTTGGCTTCTGAGTGTTACTGAAGTCAAATATCTTCTCCACCTTGATTTCACAAGTTTGTGTTGAATCTTGAATGATGTGATGTATGATAACCCTTCGTTAACTCTAAAGCATTGTGCAAAAGTAAAAGATTACTATTACCTGAGAAAAAAAATGTATATCTTAATCAAATTTAAGCTTTTAAAAATATCAAAACAGTTTAGTGAAATTATAGCATTTGATGGAACAAAGGAAAAAGGGGGAAAAGAAAAGTGGAGTATATAAAAAGTCAAATTACGAAGAAAAAAGGTGAATAGTATGATTTGAGACATCTAGGAAAGGAAAAGGAATTTGGAAATAATTCAGTTGTATAGTCTGTAATGACAAAATTCATCTTGAAAAATGCAGAAGAAATTTATATGTGTTATTTTAATATTTCTTAACTAAAGAGAAATTATAGAAGAGATGAAGATAGATAGATGGAGCAGATATGAATAGAGGAGTTTGTAACAAATTGATGACATTTAAACACACATCCAGGAAAGTAAATAAGCTTTATTCTAAAATGAAGGCTTTCACCTGAACTCCAATTTCTTCTTGTTGAAGATAATCTCCAGCATATCTGTAGACATTATTTAGAGCTAAGTGACAGTTCCTTATTCCTTCTTAACCATTACCTTCTACTAAACTATGTTTGGGAAAGCTGGTGAATAGGGAGAAAGATCTAAGGGTAAATTGTCTCATGGTAGCCTCTAAAGAGAGTTTACTTGATGTAGTAGAAAGATACTAACTTTAAAATTTAAAAGCTAGGGTTAAAGCCTGGCATTTACACTTTAACAATGAGGAACATTGATACAGAGCAGGGTTTCCTAAAGTTCTGTGTGCATTTGAATCATCTCGAAATCTTGCTAAAATGCAGATTCACGTTTAGCAGGTCTAACGTGTGGCCCAAGAGTCTCCTAGGAGATGCTCGATACTCCTGTTCTGCCACAGACCACATTTTGATTAGCAAGGGTATTTAATTTATTTGCATTCTGTTACACAGTTGACAAGAGCTAGAATTCAAATTCAGTATTCTTCCTATCAGACCTCACAAAACAGGCATTAGCTAACCATAAAATTCCTTCTCCTTTCCTGAAGCATGAATTTTCATTGATGTAAAAAATCAAGATTGACAAGCACTTCTCCTGCATCGTTTACATTCTGTGCATATGCTGAAAAATTGATTTATGCAGTGTACATCTATGATCTTATCCACTGTAAAGCAACATATATGCTAGACACAAGAAAATTATCCTTTTCCTTTTATGCCCCTGCAGTTCATTAATGGTAACAGTGTAATTTGACAGAGATGCTGGCGGTAGCTTCACTGTTTTCACTTCTTTTTTTATGTTAAGGTAAAATTCACATAACATAAAATTCATTGTCTTGACCATTTTAAAATCTACAATTGAGTGGCCTTTAGTACATTACAATGTTGTGCAAACATCACCACTATCTAATTCCAAAGCATTTTTATGACCCCAGAAAGAAACCCTTAGCACAGTCACTTAGCAGTCACTCTCCATGCTCTCTCCCCACAGCTCGTGGCAACAGCTAATCTCCTTCCTGCATGTATTTGCCCATTCTGAACATTTCATACAAATGGGATTGTACACTATGTGGTCTTCTGTGTTTGGCTTCTTTCACTTAATATAGTATTTTCAAGGTTCATCCATGTTGTAACATATATCAGTACTTTATTTTTATGGCCGCAGAATATTTCATTTTATGGATATACCACATTTCGTTTATCCATTCACCAGTTGATGGACATTTGGGTTTGTTCCAGTTTTTGGCTACTATGAGTAATGCTGCTAGAACAGTAGTTGCAAGTTTTGGTGTGGACATTTGTTTCTATTTCTTCTGGGTATATGCCTAAGGGTAAAATTGCTGGGTCACATGGTAATTCTACATTTAATTCTCTGAGGTGCCGCTAAAATGTTTTCCAAAGTCACTGCCTCATTTTACATTTCCACCAATAATGTGTGAAGGTTCTAATTTCTCCACATCCTCACCAACACTTGTTTCCTGGTTTTTTGCTTGTTTGTTTAATTATAACCTTCCTAGGGATGGGAGTTTCATGTGCATTTCCCTAATGACTAATGATGCAGAACATCCTTTCATGTGCCTATTGGTCATTTGTATATCATCTTTGAAGATACATCTACTGAAGCCCTTTGCCCATTTTTAAATTGAATTGTTTGCCTTTTTATTGTTAAGTTGGGAGAGACCTTTATATATTCTGAAAACTAGACCCTTATCAGACACATGATTTGCAAATGTGTTTCCCCATTCTGTGGGCTGTCTTTTTACTTTATTGATTGTATCCTTGATGCACAAAGTTTTTAATTTTGCTGAAATAAAACTTATCAAACTTTTTTTTAATCTCTTGTGCTGTTGGTATTGTACCTAAGAATCCACTGCCAAAATCCAATATCATAAAGATTTACTCCTGTGTTTTCCTCTAAGAGTTTTATAGTTTAACTCATGCATAGACTTTTGACCCACTTAGAGTTAATTATTGCATATGGTAGGTGGTAATAGTCCACCTTCAATCTTTTGCATGTAGTTATCCATTCGTCCCAGGACCATTTGTTGAAAAGACTATTGTTCCCTCATTGAATTGTCTTGGCACCCTTTTTGATAATCAATTGACAATAGGTATATGGATTTATTTCTGGATTCTAGATTCTATTCCATTGATCTATATGTCTATCTTCATGCCAGTATCCCATCATATTGATTACTGTAGCTTTATAGTAAGTTTTGAAATTGAGAGTGTGAGTTGTCTCTCTTCTTTTTTTCAGAATGTTTTGGCTTTTTGGAGTTCTTTGTGCTTTCCTATGAATTTTGGATCAGCTTGTCCGTTTGTGCAAAAACAGTCATTGGGATATTGATAGGGATTGCATTGAATTTATAGATCTTTAAGTAGTATTGCCATCTTAATATTGTTAGGTCTTCCAATCCGTGTTCATGAAACATCTTTCAATTTATTTAGATCTTCTTTAATTTCTTTCAACAATGTTTTATAGCTTTCAGTGTACAAATCTTGCACATCTTTGGTTAAATTTATTCCTAAGTATTTTATTTTCTTTGATGCTATTGTAAACGGATTGTTTTCTCAGTTTCACTTTTAGATTGTTGATTGCTATTGTACAGAAATGCAACTGATCTTGTATCTTGCCACATTGCTGAATTTGTTCATTAGCTAATTGTATTTTTATAGATTCTTTAGGATTTTCTATATGTAAGGTCCAGTCATCAGCAAATAAAGAGAGTTTTATTTATGCCTTTCCAATTTGGATGACTTTTATTTCTTTTTCTTGCCCATTGTCTCTGGCTAGTCATTCTAGTACAATGTTGAATAGAAGTGACAAGAGAGGACATGTCATCTTGCTCTTAATCATTGAGGGAAAAGATTCAGTCTTTCACCACTAAGTATGATGTTAGCTGTGGATTTTTCATAGATACTCTTTATCATATTGAGGAGCTTCCCTTTTATTCCTAGTGATCTGTTGTTTTTGTTTTTAAATCATGAAAGCATATTGGATTTTGTCAAATGTTTCTTTTGTGCCAATTGAGGTGCTCATGAATATTTTTTCTTTTGTTCTATTAATGTTGTTTATCACATTGACTGATTTTCAGAGGCTGAACTATCCTCGCATTCCAATCACACTTGGTCATGGTTATCTGTTAATATGCTGCTGAATTTGGTTTATTAGCATTTTGGTGAGGGGTTTTGCACCTATATTCATAAGAGATATAATATATAGTTTCTTTTGTGATATCTTTGTCTGGCTTTGTTATTCAAGTAATACCAGCCTCATAGAATAAATTGGAGAGTTTTTCCTCCTCTTGTATTTTTTTAGAAGAGTTTGGGAAAGATGGGTGTTAATTATTCTTTAAGTTTCTTTGTAGACTTCACCAGTGAATTACTTGGCAAGTGAATCCTTGCCTATTTTTGTTGGAAGTTTTACGATTAATGATTCAATCTCTTTACTTGTTACAGGTATATTCAATTTTCTATTTTTACTTGAGTGATTTTGGTACTTTTTGTGTTTCTAAGAGTTTTTCCATTTCATCTAGATTATGTAATTTGTTGGCATACAATTCCCATACTATATTCTTGTAATTATTTTATTTTCATAAGGTCAGTATTAAAGTCTCCACTTTTGTTTCTGATTTTTATTAATTTCAGTTGTCTTTTTGTTTGCTGGTTAGTCTAGCTAAAGATTTGTCAATTTTATTGGTGTTTTCACAGAATCAACATTTAGTTTTATTATTTTATTTACTATTTTTTACTCCCTATTTCATTTATCTTCACTCTACTCTGTATTATTACCTTCCTTCTTGTTTTGAGTTTAATTTGTAATTCCTATTCTAATTTCATAAGATAGGAGGTAAAGTTTTAAATTAGGGTGATATTTTTTCTTTTTAAGCAGGGGCATTTACTGCTGTAAATTTCTCTCTGAGCACTGCTTTCATTGTGTGCCATACCTTTTGATGTATTGAGTCTTTATTTGCATTCTTGGCAAAGTATTCTCTAATTTCCTGGAGATTTCTTCAATTGATTGGTTGATCAACAATCTGTTTAATTTTAACATATTTATAAATTTTCCAGATTTTCTTTTGTTATTGACTTCTACTTTCATTCCATTGTGATAAGAGAGGACAATTTGTATGATTTAATCTTTTAAAATTTCCTGAGACTTGTTTTGTGGCTTAACATATCCTGGAGAATATTCCATGTGCACTAGAGAAGAATGTGTATTCTGCTGTTGTTAGAAGAAGTGTTCTATATGTGTCTGTTAGGTTTAACTGATTTATAGTGTCGTTCAAGTCTTCTCTTTCCCTGTTTATCTTCTTGTGTAGTTGGTCTATCCATTATTGAAAGTGAAGTTTTGAAGTCTCTAACTATTATTGTTGAACTTTCAATTTCTCCCTTCAAATCTATCAGTTTTTGCTTTGTATCGTTTGGGGCTCCATAGTTAGCTGAGATGTATTTTTGAAATTACATATTTTTGCTGCATTGGCCACTTTATCAATATATAATGTTCTTATTTCTCTCTTATAGCAATTTTTCTCTTAAAGATTCATCTATCTGATATTAGTTTAGCCACTCCAGCTCTCTTTTTGTACTGTTTGCATGGATTATCTTTTTCTGTCTTTTTATTTCAACCTATTTGTGCTTTGGATCTAAACTGAGTCTCTTGTGTACAGTACATAGTTGGATCATTTTTTAAATCTACTCTGCCAATCTCTGCCTTTTAATTGGAGATTTTAGTCCCTTTAAATTGGAGATTTTAATCTATTTACATTTAAAGTTGTTACTGATAAGGAAGGACTTACTTCTACTATTTTTCTATTTGTTTTGCTTATGCCATATCATTTTTATTTCTCACTTCCTCCATTAATGCCTTCTTTTGTGATTAATTTAATTTTTTATAATATTCCATTTTGATTTTCTTCTAATTTCTTTGCTATATATTTTTAAGTTATTTTCTTAGTGATTGCCCATTAACATTTGATTGAAATTAACATCTTAATTTATAACAATCCAGTTCAAATTAATATCTAATTGCATTTAGGTTCAAGAGTATACAAAATCTTTACTCTTATACAGCTCCAACCTCCCTTTCTGTTGTTCTTGTTACAAATTACCTCTGTGTACATTGTTTGCCTGTCAGTGTAGATGTGTAGTTAGTGTTTTATGTAATTCTGTTTTAAATCATGTAGAAAAAAAGGTGAAATAAACAAACAGTACAGGAATACTGACGTTTTTGTTTACCTATGTAGTTATCTTTACTCATGTTATTTCTTCATATGGATTTAAGCACTGTCCAGTGCCCTTTGATTTCAGTCTGAAGAACTCTCATTAGCATTTCTTCTAGGGAAGACCTACTAGTGGCAGACTCTGTCAGTTTTTGTTTACTTGGAAACGTTAATTTTTTCTTCATTTTTTACGGACAGTTTCCCAGACATAGAATTATTGTTTAACAGTTTTGTTTCTTTAAGGACTTTGAATATGTCATCATACTGCCTCTTAGCCTCCATGGTTCTGATAAGAAGTCAGCTGTTAATCTTATTGAGGATCCCTTGTACAGGATGAATCTCTTCTCTCTTGCTGCTTTCTAGAATCTTTCTTTGTGTTTGACTTCTAATGGTTTGATTATAATGTGTCTCAGTGTGGCTGTCTTTATGTTTCTCCTACTTGGATTCACGGTGCTTCTTAGATGTGTAGATTCATATATTTCATCAAATTTGTGAAGTTTTCAGCAATTATTCTTCAAATATTATTTTTCTCCTTTTTTCATCTCTTTTTCCACTAAGATTCCCATTACGTGTATGAGGATATATTTCATGAGGTCCTACCTGTCTCTTAGGCTCTGTTCATTTCCCTCATTCTTTTCTCTTTCTGTCTTCATACTGAACAACCTCAATTGATCTATCTTCAAGTATACTTTTCTTCTGTCCATTCAAATCTGCCACTGAATCCTTCTACTGAAATTTGCATTTAAGTTATTGTCCTTTTCAGCTCTAGAATCTCTATTCAATTCTTTCTTGTAACTTATATCCTTTTATGGATATTTTTATTTAGTAAGACAACATTCTCATGATTTCCATTAGTTCTTTGTACAAGGCTTCTTCTATCTCTTTGAGTATACTTAAAATACTTGATTAAAGTCTTTGTTTAATAAGTCCAATGTCTGGGCTTCCTCAGGGACAGTTTCTTTTAGTTTCTTTTTTCCTGCATATGGGCATTATTTTCTTGTTTCTTTGTACACATCATAATATTTTGTTGGAAACTGAACATTTTTAATATTATAATATGACAACTCTGGAGATCAGGTCTCCCTCCTTCCCAGGGCTTTTTGTTGCTGCTTGTTGGAGTGATTGTTGTTTGTTTGTTTAGTGGTTTTTCTGAACTAATTTTCTAAAGTCCGTATTCTTTGTTGTGTATGGCCCCTGATGTCTCTGTTTTATTAGCTTAGTAGGCAGGTACTGATTTGATAGAATTTCTTTTTAAAACTGAGATTCAGTACAACATCTGCAAATCAATCAATGTGATACACCACATTAACAAAATGAAGAATAAAAACCACATGATCATCTCAACAGATGCAGAGAAAGCATTTGATAAGATTAAACAGCCATTTATGATGAAAACTCTTAACAAATTGGGGCTAGAAGGAAATTATCTCAACATAATAAAGGTCATATAAGACAAACCCACAGCCAACATCATACTCAATGGGGAAAAACTGAATGCCACCCCTCTGAGAACAGGAGCAAGACAAGGATGCCCACTATTACCTCTGTTATTCAACATAGTAGTGGAGGTTTTGGCCAGAGCATTTGGGCAAGAGAAAGGAATAAAAGGAATCCAAATAGGGAGTAAAGAAGTGAAATTCTCGCTGTTTGCAGATGATGTGATCTTATATATAGAAAACCGTAAAGAATCCATCAGAAAATTATTAGAAATAATTAACAACTAGAGTAAAGTTGTAGGATACAAAATAAACTTACAAAAATTGGCTGCATTTCTATACTCTGATAATGGACTTACAGAAAGAGAACTCAAGAACACAATTCCATTTACAATTGCAACAAAAAGAATAAAATATACAGGAATAAATTTAGCCAAGGAGGTGAAGGACTTATACAGTGAAAACTATAAGACTATTGAAAGAAATGGATGATGACTTGAAGAGATGGAAAGAGATTCCACGCACATAGATTGGAAGAATAAACATAGTTAAAGTGTCCATACTACCCAAAGCAATTTACAGATTCAATGCAATCCCAATCAGAATCCCAATGACACTCTTCACGGAAATATAGAACAAAGAATCCTAAAATTCATATGGGTCAACCAAAGAACCTAAATTGCTAAAGCGATACTGTGAAAAAAGAGCAAAGCTAGAGGCATCACAATCCCTGACTTCAAAATGTAACCAAAACAGCATGGTACTGGTACAAAAACAGGCACACAGATCAATGGAACAGAACTGGAAGCTCAGAAATAAAACTGCACATCTAGGGACAGCTAACCTTTGACAAACTTGCCAAGAACATACAACGGAGAAAAGAGATAATCTCTTCAATAAATGGTGTTGGGAAATATGGGCAACCACTTGCAAAAGAATGAAAGTAGACCCTTTTCACATGCCATACACAAAAATAAACTCAAAATGGATCAAAGACTTGAAGGTAAGTCCTGAAACCATAAAACTCCTGGAAGATAATATAAGTAGTACACTCTTCGACATCGAACTTAAAAGGATCTTTTCAAATACCATAACTTTTCAGACAAGGGAAACAAAAGAAAAAATAAACAAGTGGGATTTCATCAGACTAAAGAGCTTCTGCAAGGCAAAAGAAACTAGGATTAAAACAAAAAGACAGCCCACCACTTGGAGAAAATATTTGCAAATCATATATCTGACAAGGGGTTAATCTCCATAATATATAAGGAGTTCACACAACTGAACAACAAAGAAACAAACAGTCTGATCAAAAAATGGGCAGAGGATATGAACAGAATTTTTTCCAAAGCAGGTATACAGATGGCCAATAAACACATGAAAAGATATTCAACATGACTAATCATCAGGGAAATGCAAATCAAAATTACACTAAGATACCACCATACACCTTTAAAATGGCTATAAACACTAAGACCAAAAACAACAAATGTTGGAGAGGGTGTGGAGAAAAGGGAACCCTCATACACTCCTGGTGGGAATGCAAACTGGTGCAGCCACTATGGAAAACAGTATGGAGGTTCCTCAAAAAACTAAAAATAGAAATACCATATAACTCAGCTATCCCACTACTGGGTATTTACCCAAACAACTTGAAATCAACAATCCAAAGTAACATACCTACCCCTATGGTCATTGCAGCACTATTCAAATAGCCAAGACATGGAAACAATTCAAGTGCCCATTGATCAATGATTGGATAAAGAAGATGTGGTATATATACAATGGAATACTACTCAGCCATAAACAAGACAAAATCATCCCATTTGCAACAACATGGACGGACCTGGAGGGAATTATGCTAAGCAAAATAAGCCAGACTGAGAAAGACAAACACCAGATGATTTCACTCATATGTGGAATATGAACAAGCACATGGACAAAGAAAACGGTTCAGTGGTTACCTGGGGAAGGGGGCTGGGGGTGGGCACAGGGGGTGAAGGGGAGCACTTACATAGTGACAGACAAGAAATAATGTTCAGCTGAAATTTCACAATGATGTAAACTATTATGAATTCAATAAAAAAAAAAGATTGGCACTTGAGCTGGAAAAAAGAAAACCTACCAAAACTGAGATTCAGCTCTTTTGTTCTTGTTTAAGCATTCACTGGTTGCTGTAAACTTTTGGTTAATTTCAAGATTTCTCATAAATTTGATCATGATTGTTTCTGCCATTTTATTTGCTGCTGTGAGGAGGAACAGGGTTTTGGAGTTCTCTGCTCTTTCCTTTTCCCTGACGTCATTCTATATATATTGTCCTTCAATCTTTACAGTAAGCAGCTCCTGTCTGAGGTGATGCAAATAGGAGTCCACGTACTTGCTTCCTTCCTCATGTGCCCATATGCTGGACCTGGCTTCATGAGAAAGTCTCCAGATGGGAACAACAGACTCCGCTTAAAGCCAAATGCTTGGTCGGTTCCTCTATTGTGACCCTTCCCACTGTGCTCCAGCAGTGCTGAAACAAGCTTCAGCTCACAAGCTGGGACCCAGAGCAGCCTCTCCCTCTGCAGTTCCCCTGACAATAGATTCGTATACTCTTTCTGCAGCATAGCACTTGTTACTATCTTTGTGACTGATCTTACAAATTTTTCAAAATTAGTGACTTATATTTGTTTTTTTGTACAATATTTCCAGAGAATGAGCATTATTTTATGCTTATTTGTGAAAAATTTGATTTACTAGAAGAGTAATTATGCTTTCTTTGAAAATAGCATGAAGCTTTGATAGCTTCATCCCACTGATTGTTGTAGTTTTAAAACTGACAATAGTCTAGCTATCAGAGGTAAAACAAGGAATCCTCAGGTATGTATTATCTTATTATCTTGTTTATTATTTCATTGCACTCATTTTTTGGGTGCATGTATGAAATAATCATATTTGTAGGTTCACATTTTATATTTGCCCTGGAATTCTGTTTATTATTATATTTAAAACATTAATCTGAGTAACTATATTTACAGTGCTATTTCATCAATATGTTTTAGTGTCTTGACAAATCAGTTTCAACCATTGTTCTCGTTTTGGGAATCAATAATTTAAAGAAACGTAATAATAACAAGAAAAGTAAAAAATTAACAACTATTCCATGCAAATGATGGGAGAATACATATTTTCCAGGATAAAAAAATAGCCACACAAGGGGCCGGCCTGGTGGTGCAGTGGTTAAGTTTCCACATTCCACTTCAGCGGCCTGGGGTTTGCCAGTTCGGATCCCGGGTGTGGACATGGCATTGCTTGGCAAGCCATGCTGTGACAGGCATCCACATATAAAGTAGAGGAAGATGGGCACAGATGTTAGCTCAGGGCCAGTCTTCCTCAGCAAAAAGAGGAGGATTGGCAGCAGACGTTAGTTCAGGGCTAATATTCCTCAAAAAAAATTAAAAAAAAATAGCAGCACTATATCAGAACCACAGAAAAAAAATCACAAAAAATACCAGAATTAATATTGTTATAATGTTCATACTGCCTGAAGCAATCTACAGATTCAATGCAATTCCTATCAAAATTCCAATGGCCTTTTTCAAATAAATAGGAGAAATAATCCTAAAATGTATATGGAACCATAAAAAAACCTGCATAGCCAAAGCAATCTTGAGAAAGAAGTAAAAAGCTAGAAGCATCATGCGTCCAGATTTCAAACTATATTACGAAGCTATAGTAATTTGAACAGTATGGCATTTTCATAAAAACAACATACCAGATCAATGGAACAGAATATAGGGTCCAGAAATAAATTCACACTTATATTATCAATTAATTTATGACAAAGGAGCCAAGAACAAACAATGGGGAAAGGATAGTCTCTTCAATAAATGGTGTTGGAAAAACTCGACAGCCACATGCAAAAGAATGAAATTCAAACACTATCCTATACCATACACAAAAATTAAGTCAAAACGGATTAAAGACCTGAACATGAGACCTGAAACCATAAAACTCCTAGAAGAAAATAGAAATGGTAAACTCCTTGACATAGGTCTTGGCAATGATTGTTTTAATCTGACACTAAAGGTTAAAGCAACAAAAGCAAAAATGAACAAGTGGAATTACATCAAAGTAAAAAGCTTCTGCACAACAAGGGAAACCAACAACAAAATGGAAAGGCAACCTACTGAATGGGAGAAAATATTTGCAAATCATATGTCTGAGAGGGGGCTAAATTCAAAAAATATAGATAATTTATGCAACTCAAAGCAAAACAACAAACAGTCCAATTGAAAAATGGGCAGAAGATCTGAATAGACATTTTTCCGGAGAAGACATACAGATGGCCAACAGGAACATGAAAAGAAGGTCAGCATCCCTAACCACCAGTGAAACGCAAATCAAAACCACAATGAGATGTCACCTATTAGGATGGTTATTATCAAAAAGACAAGTAACAAAAAGTGTTGGTGAGGATGTGGAGAAAAGGGAATGCTTGTGCACTGTTGGTGGGAATGTAAATTGGTGTAGGCACTATGGAAAACAGTATGGAGGTTCCCCCCAAAATTAAAAATAGAACTGTCATATGATCCAGCAATTCCACTTCTGGGTATTTATCCAAAGAAGACAAAGACATTAACATGAAAAGATATATGTATCCTCATGTTCATTGCAGCATTATTTACAATAACCTAGATATGAAAACAACCTAAGCGTCAATCAATAGTTGAATGGATAAAGAAACTGAGATATATACATACAATGGAATATTATTCAGCCATAAAAATGAATGAAATCTCACCATTTGTGACAACATGGATGGACCTTGAGGACATTATGCTAAATGAAACAAGTCAGATAGAGGGGACTCACCTGGTGGTGTAGTGATTAAGTTGGAGAGCTCTGCTTTGGTGGCCCAGGGTTTGCCCGTTTGGATCCGGGGGAAGACCTATGCACTGCTTGGCAGACCATGCTGTGGCAGGCATCCCACATATAAAATAGAGAAAGATGGGCATAGATGTTAGCTCAGGGATGGACTTCCTCAAAAACAAAAGTCAGACAGAAATAGACAAATACAGTATGATCCACCTTATATGTGGAATCTAAAAAACCAAAAAACAAAACAGGCTCATAGATACAAAGAATCGATTGGTGGTTGCCAGAGCCGGGGGTTGGAGGGTGGGACAAATGAGTCAAGGGAGTTAAAAGGTAAGAAGAAAAAAAATCTCATTAGTTTTTTATATTGATTACATGTTCAAATGATAACATTTTGGATATATTGCGTTAAATAAAATACATTATTACAATTAAAAAAAAATACCAGCACAGTCTTTGAAAGTGCATGCACAGCAAATAATCAATGATTATTAAATACATTTGGTCATATTTGTAAATATCTTGGTCTTACATTTTAAATTTGTTAAATATGTGTTAGCACAACTGTTTAATTGTCTCTTGTCCTAAAACTTGCAAACCATCGACTGATTCCTTTGTAGTGATTGCTAGTGGTCTATGCACCTCGCCCTGAAGAATTTTGCACTGAACCACACTTTTAAAATGGCTATAATGATAGTAATGAAGGTAAGCTTCTGCTGCAGAGTTTTAGATGCTTGCTGACACTGCTTTAGCAGTGTATGTGTGTGTTTGCTTGTTTTGTTTTACTTTTACTCCAGCTACATTAGATTAGTACTGATCTTAGAGCTGATGCTAGAACCAAGATAAAATAAAGAAGTTTTCTTCAGAAGGATAGCAATTTCTGTCAAGTCATATTCTCGGAATCTTCAGGTTTCATTTTGCACAGTTTCCCTCTTCTTCATTTACAAATCTTTAATTATGTAAGTTCATTAATTGAATTTCTATATTATATATGTTATAGTTATACATCAAAACAATAGCTACCAGATATTTTACTTTCTCTTTCCCAACACTTAAATGCTGACGTTTTTACAGGTTCTGTCTTTGGCCCTGTGCTCTTCCAGCTATTTGATCTCCCCTGACAATCCCACACTCTTAAGGATTCACCTGCTGACCACAGCCGATGAATCCCAAATGTATGTTTCTACTCTTGATCTCTTTCATGAGATTCTAACAGCATCTCCTCTTGGATATTCACAAATACCTCAAACTCATCTTCTTCAAAAAGCAATTAATTACCTTCACTCCTATAATGTATTAGTCAGGGTTCTCCAGAGAAACAGAACCAATACGAGAAGGAGATCTCTATATATGAAAGGAGATTTATTATGAGGAATTGGCTTACATGATTACAGAGGCTGAGAAGTCCCATGATCTGCCACTTGCATGCTGAAGGCCCAGGAAAGCCAGTGGTATAATTCAGACTGAATCTGAAGGCCTGAGAACCAGGGGAGCTGATGGTGTAAATTTTAATCCAAGGGCAGGAGAAGATGAGGCGAAATGTCCCAGCTCACACAGTGAGGCAGGGAAAAAGGGATGATTTCCTCAAATTTCTCCTTCCTCCACCTTTTGCTCTCTTCAGGCCCTCAGTGGATTTGATGATGCCCACCCACCCTGGGAGGGCCATCTATCTTAAGGAGTCCACTGGTTGAACTGCTGATCTTGTCTGGTGACACCCTCACAGACACACCCAGAAATGCTATTTAATCCGGACACTTTGTCCAGTCGGGTTGACACTTAGAATTCACCATCCCACCTATCTATCTCCAACATGTTCTTATTCTTTTTTTTTTTCTACATCAGTTGATGGCGTTATCTAATATCCATCACTCAAACTAGAAGCCTGGCAAGAGGTCACCTGGTGCTTCTAATATATGTGAGAAATATTTTTTCAGTGTTTTCTTCCTCTTTACCTCTACTACTTTTACCACCTGCCTTAGTTCAGGCCCTTCTTGGTTACGTCTCCCTGCCCTTCTCTGTTGGCCCAGTTCTCTCGCTGATCTCTGCTGCCAGGATTTCCATTTTCCTTTCATTTCTCTACAGCCCCCAGAAAAGCCCATCTACAGTGTGAATCTGACAGTATTAGTCGCTGTGTCTCAGTGTCTCCTTGTCCTCTGCAGTGTAAAGGATTACTATTCCTTCAGTGTACCTAGACGTACTTCCTTTCAAATTAAGACTTACTCAGAAATTCAAGAGAAAGTTGAAGAGAGATGCTAGTAAAATCAAAAAAATGTATATGAGCACCACCAACTAGTTTTTAAATATGGAATAGCTTTATATAAGGCTTTAACAGAAAGAACTTTTAAAAGCTTGAAGGTGCCTCAAATGGCTGTTTTGCATCAAATGTTATTAAAGCCTACATTCTATGGAAGAATATTGTATATTTAATTTTTATATGTATAATTATATCTCATATATATGATGCATTTATCTAAACAAACTAGTTTCTATTCTTGGAGCTTTATTTTGAATAGTGTGATATAAAACTGGCTTTTCCACAAGAACAAAGTTACATGAGGGAATTGTGCTTCTGGAAAGGCACCAAAAGGGCTGTGCATATCATGAAACAAAGGAAAGAGAGAAGAAAAGTTAAAACAAGACTTAGACCGGAATAGCATCAAAGAAAGCCATCAATAATGACTGTCTTAGTTCAAGAACTAAATGTTTGCTAAAAACAAAATCAAGCAACAGAGAAACACATGTGATTTGGCCAGCTGAGTCACTAAGGGATATTTGCTCTATTATCCTTAACAATTTGGACACAAATGCTGATCTTCCACCCTTTCCATTAAATCTGTTCCTCCTTACTCCTCCTTGTCACGGTTAAATATTCCTATTATCCACCCGAATGCAAAGGCAAAACCTACAAATGTTCTGTGAATCTACTCTTTCCTTCATCCCTAATATCTAATTTATCAGCAAGTTCTCAGGGCTTCTCCTCCAAAAGGTAATCTTAAATCCATCTGTTTCTTTTTGTATCCATCCTTCCTCCTAGTCCATTATTTGTCGTCTAGATTCTTTCCATTCCTTCCTAACTATTCTTGGTTCTTCCATATTATACTATTTACAACCCATTTTATACACCGAGAGGAAGGTGGGTGATCTTTTAAAAGCACCAATCAGATCACCTTAGTCGTTTTGAAAGCCATCCATGGTTGCCCGTCACTTCAATGAGATTCAAACTTCTTCCCATGTCTTACAAGGTCCTACATGATCTGGCCTTGCCTCCCAATTTGGCCTTGTTACCTACCACCCTCCCCTGACTTATTTTGCTCTAGCCACACTGGACTTCTAGATGGACCATCCTGCCTTTGAGGGGAACTCACTCTTGCCCTCAGAAACTTCATGCACTTCTTGGTACACTTTCCCTGGAATTCTTTGCTAGGCTGGCTTTGCTTTCTCATTAGTCCGTGTGTAACTACCTGTTGTGGTCTGAATTTTATTTCCCCCAAATTCACATGATGAAGTCCTAACCTCCAGTACTTCAGAATGTGACTCTGTTAGTTTGTTAGGGCTGCTGTAACAAAATACCACAGACTGGGTGACTTACATAACATAAATTTATTTTCTCAGAGTTCTGAAAGCTGGAAGTCCAAGGTCAAGGTATCAGCAGGTTTGGTGTCTCCTGAGGCCTCTCTCTTTAGCTTACAGACCATCTCCTTCCTGCTGTGTCCTCATACGGCCTTTCCTCTGTGCGTGCACATCACTACTATCCCTTCCTCTTCTTGTAAAGACACCAGTCCTATTGTGTTAGGGCCCCACCCTTATTATTTCCTGTAATCTTAATTATCTCCTTAAAGACCCTGTCTCCAAATACAGTCACATTGTGGGTTAGAGCTTCAACATATGAATTTTGAGGAGACACAATTCAGTCCATAACATTGACTGCATTTGTTGATGGGGTCCTTAAAGAGGTAATTAAGTTAAATGGAGATCATCAGGTTGGGCCCTAATCTAATAGCACCGTTGTCTTTATAAGAAGTTAAGATTAGGACACGGACATGCGAAGAGAGAAGACAACGTGAAGATGCTGGGAGAAGATAGTCATCTACAAGCCAAGGAGAGATACCTCAGATGAAACCAACTTTGTAGACACCTTGATCTTGGACTTCTAGCCTCCAGAATTATGAGAAAATGCATTTCTGGGGCCCGCCCTATGGCAGAGTGGTTAAGTTCGCTTGCTCAGCTTCGGCAGCCCAGGGTTTCGCCGGTTCGGATCCTGGGTGCGGACATAGTATTGCTCATCAGGCCACGCTTAGGAGGCATCCCACATAGCACAACCAGAAGAACCTACAACTAGAATACACAACTATGTACTGGGGGCCTTTGGGGAGAAGAAGAAGAAAAAAGAAAAGATTGGCAACATATGTTAGCTCAGGTGCCGATCTTAAAAAATATATATATATTTCTGTTGTTTATGCCATGCAATCCATGGTAGTTTGGTCTGGTAGTTCTAGCAAACTAACAAACCACCTCAACGAGGCCTTACTTGAGCACTCAAGCTAAGCAGCCCTTTTGCTGACTTTATTCTACTGCCTTGTCACTGAAAGGTAACCCCATGACAGCAGAGACCTCGTTGCGTTTTCTCTGTATGTCTTCAGCACTCAGGGAGGGACTGGCCTATAGTATTATGCCTTGTTGGTTGAATAAATGTTGGATGATGGATTGACTGACTGAATAGTCGAGCGGATGAATCATCTTACAGACAAAAAACCCAGAAAAAGTGGGACATGAACTGGGTAAATTTTGAAGAAAGGAACTTCATGAGGCCCCTGCCTGGGAAAGACCAGTGAGATTGTAGAGATGAGATGGTTTTAGGTCAAAGGATTAGTGGGAGCTTGAAGAGCCAAGTAGGAGAGTGCATGAGAGGAGAAGTGGAGACAGAACAACCTCAATGACCCTGACTATAGAGTTGAACAACTACAAATACAGAGTTGGAAATACAGTGTGAATGTCTTCCCATGAGCTTGCAGCAAATGAGAGAGGTTATTAGCCTAGGGACCTGGTAAAAAGGGAGAAGCAAGACTCTACTTTTTATTTCCAAAAACTAGTCCTTTAATTCTGGCTGAAACGGGCCTAGAGTTCCCTTTCGAATGCAGCCTACCTGTGTGTTATATTCCAGATGCTCAGGCCCTCCTTTCCTCTGCATAAATCGAGAATGCCCTAATTCTTGCTTAAATCTGACAACTCTCAGCTCCACTTGCCAAGCAAACCACATGTGTTCCAAATACCAGGCAGCATTTGCTATAGCTGTGCTTATATTTCCCCACTTTGAGTCCTTGCTGTCTGATCCTTGCCCAAGATGACTCCTCTCTCCTTTTTACACATCCTAATACCAAGAACTGATTTTCCATTAAAATTATAGAGAAGGTGGTCTTTGCCCAGGTCCCAAAGAAAGGCCAGAGGACAAGAAAATCACAAAGTTACCAATCAGCATACCAGCATCCAAGGCGAACGGCCCCCCAAACCAAAAGAAAATAAATAAAAGAAAAGCAAAAAAATTTAAAAGCACATATTTGATATTGTATAACTATTAAAGCACATTAACTCTACATCAATCGTATGTATTTGTGTTTTATTAAATTTCTAATCCAATGTAATTCATTGTCCACATGAACAAAAGTATTAATATGAGCTGTCAGCCTGAACTTGAAAATTAGCTTGTAAAATAAAATCAGCTGCTATCATGGCATTATTAAAACCTGACTGAACCTGCATAAATACACTGATTTGAGTACCTAGATTGTAAATGATTTTTAAAAATCATTATTCAGAGATCAGAATGAGTCAAAACTTCCAAGTTCAGTTTTGGGGACTAACCTAATATATTCGTCAGTGGAATTCAAGCTTTTGTAGGCAGGTTTTACTTCTCGGACTTTTCAATTAATTCTATTTTCTAAATAGTGAGTAAATTATGAGTTTTAAACATTACCTTATTAACTTTTTACAACTTTGTGAGGTAGGCACTATTATTATCTTGATTTTACCCATGACAAAACTGTTTCAATATCTTGCCCTGAGTTCATAAGTGGTAGACTCAGGAATTAGACCCAGATAGTCTGATTCTAGAAAGGGTTTCTTTAACCATTGCATATACTGAAACAGAGGAAAAACGTTTGTTTTCTACAAATTACATATACAATTTAAAATCAAAGTTTATTTTCCTTACACTTCTAATTATAAATTTTGGTGGCCATCTTACACATATATGTTTATACTCCATGTGCTTTGGGCAAAATTTTGTGTAAAGTCTTCAGCATAAGCGAAAGAAAAAAAAAGGACATATAGTCATACACATGTGTGTTATGGCACTTGCTTGATTGATTGGTTGATATTTACCACATCGCTGCTTTGATTTCATGATTCAAACTTTTGTCTGGTCAGGAGCTTGACAAGGATAAATTGAGAATGGCTTTAAAGTTCCTGCCTTTAATTGCTGCATGTGTAACGAGATGTTATTTGTTTGTAGAGTTGATATTCAGACACAGTTCCATTTCTCTTTTGTTCACATTATTTTGCTTTCCAGCGACAGGCTAAGCCTCATAGTCATGTTTTGATTAAGGGACTAATGCTTTATTAAATTTTGAATAGAGTCTGTTATCAGCGTAGTGTTATTCTTATTGAAATAGCAACATAATATTCTTCAGCTGCTTTGTGAAAGAGGAGCAAAATGTGATTTCTATCCTTACTCTGATTCCTAGTTGTTTACAGTGGTTTAAATAATTCTTTGTGTGAAAGGCTCCCAATTTTAGTTTGAGATGATACTGGGCTGTATCACTGAGTCTATTATCTTCAAATACATTGGAGGTGTGGTCCACCTGTTCCAATTTTATTACTTCTTGAGAGACAGAGATACATTTCCCTGAAATACTGATTCCTAATCTGAATTCTGCTTAGTGGGTCCAAGATATGCAGTTTATTTCTGAGAGTCAGATGCCTGCTTCAAAGTTTTCCTTGTATCTTCTAATTCTTTCAATGTTACTTGGTCTGCAAAGCACAAAATCTGTGAAGACTTTTTTACAAAAGACGCATGAAAAAGGCCAGAGTTTGGAATTTGTGGTCCTCTTAGATATGCAAACCACTCAGAAAGAATTCACTTTCATGTGTTGAAGGCTCAGTTACAGCATCTATGAAAGGAAGGAAGGAAAGGAAGGAAAAATTTTTAATCCTTCTAACTCTGAATTGTATGCTGACTGATTTTATTACTTTAGTCTTCTATGTTGTAGTAGGCTCTATAAATATACTGACAGCACATTCACATATTTACTGAATATCTAGTTGGATAAAAAGATTTGAGCCTTTTAGTTACTCCCTTATGGCAAATGTTTCACATGTATGAGATACATTTATTTATTCAACAAATGCTTAGTCTCTGGATGTTATGTGCAAAGCACTGTGTTATGTGAATACATAATACATGCAGGATAAATAATAGACTGTGAATACTCAAGCTGCTTCTTTATTTTTGGGAATTTGGGGAGTAGCATATGTCCATAGAAGGTGGCAGAAACAAATGGGCTGAAATAGGATTCAAATTTATGATCTTAACTTCATTATCAGTGGGCTGAAGTGGGTTGGCAGGAGTGCATTCCTTCTAGAGGTGCTAGAGGAGAATCCATTTCCTTTTCCTTTTCAAATTCCAGAAGGTTCCCGCATTCCTAGGCTTGGCTTATGGCATGTCACTCAGACCTCTGCTTCAATTATGACATTTCCTCTGACTTTGACATACCTGCCTCTTTCTTATAAGGACCCTTGTGATTGCATTGGGCCCATCCAGATAATCTAGGATAATCTTTCCATCTCAAGATTCTTAACTGAATCACATCTTCAAAGTGCCTTTTGCCATGTGAATTGAAGTAATATATTTCCAGGTTCTGGAGATTAGGACACAGACATCTTTGGGCATCTATTATTCTGCCTACCACACATTTTTTTCATGAAAATGTATATATTAATAACAAAAATACATAGAGCATTTCTACTATGCAGGAAGTCCATATAGTAATATATAATTTTTAAACAATCCTACTAATTAATGTGACAGTTATGATAATGTGGCCACTATGGCTCATACTGTTTCTAAGATGTCTACTTGGCAACTGCTATTCAAGCCAAGAACATGTTCTTGACAGATCTTCATCTTCCAAAAGTGAAATGTATTTATGTAATACTTATTATATATGAAGGCCAAAACTGATGAACAAAATGGTTACTTCCAATGGATATTTTGGATTTTAATAAAAGAAAACAAATAACTACTGCTACAAAGAAATGGAGGTGATTTTTTAATGTAATAATAATAATCAGTACAGTAATTACCAGGCACATACTAAGTGCCAGGCCATATTCTAAGTGCTTAAACATATATTAATTCATTTAATACTTAAAATAACATGATGAGTTAGAGGCTAGTATTATCCCCATTTTAAGATGAGAAAACTGAGACACAGAGGCTAAACTTGTCCCACAGCACATGGCTAAAAGAGAGAGAGATGGGATTTGAACTCAGACCCTCTGGCTCCAGTGTCCATTCTCACTCTCTACGTAGCTCTGAAAAATATTTTAGAGCCAAAGTCCTGCAGGGGGATTCAGATGAATTTATTCTTAATAACAGTTGGAGATGTGACGAGGCCGAGGGGTCAAGGTACTTCCCACTGCTTTTATTGTGAAATGCTCATTCTGAATTTTAAATGACTTTTCTCTGTTATTAAGCTGTGTTTTGGGATCATTCCTTGCTTTACTCTTTCAACCACTAACATTCTAAAAAGATTCTAGTAAAATGAAAGTGAATGTTGTGATTATAATAATTTTAAACTTTCTTTCTAGGCCACATTCCTTGTAATCAGACATGATTACAAGTATGTCTACCAGGTAATATGATTGACTTTTAGCAAACATGATAGAGCTTACCTATTAAAATGAACGCTTTTCCCAGTATGGTCACACAATTTGTTCATTAGAATTGGTTTGGAATGCCATTTAGCTATTATCATCTCAAATTCAATTTACCCTCTAAAGAACATATTGTCTCTTTACAAAATTCAAAAGCTTACATCAGGAACTCTGACAGCAATTCCAGAAGAGATCTTCCTACAATGGTTTGAGCATTGCCACAGTTCTTCAAAGAAGTACCTACCTCTTCTCCCAAGATGGCTACCCTGAAGAGAATTCACAGAGCCGCAGGTGTAGCGGGTAGTGTGTTATCGCAGTTGGTTTGGCTGTCAGGAGGGCTACTTATGTGGTCTACTCACAATGAGTATCAAAATTTTGTCTGCAGTGGTCTATTTACAATCTTCCCTGGAGGAATTCTTCTCATTAAACATTAACAAAATAATTAGGTTTGAATTAGTGAATCCACAGTCAAGAGTGATACCTAGGTATACTTGATTTAAATATTATGTACTATAAGCCATAAAGGATACATGAAGGTTCTGAAGTAATTTCCGATATTCCCTCATTGAAAAATATCCTTAGCCAAGCATAGTTAAGAGAAATATCTCGGTCTGGTTCACACTTCTCATCTTCAATTGTTCACATCTTGCTAAAAGCGTTCTGGGTGACTCTTCCTAACCATCCCATTTTGGTCAAATTCTTTCCTTTCATCACTGAGCTGCTTCTTTTTAAATCATGGACTTCTTCAAAGCCATCTCAAGTGTAAGGTGTTATCAACAGGATTGTTGCCAAGGCTTTGCTTACCTCTACTCTACTCTTCAAAATGCTTGCACCTGTGTGCTTATTATTGGGGAATGGCTTCTGTTTATATTTGTGTGGCCCTGCAGCTTTAATCTCCGTATCTGTGTTCACCTCTGTGTGTCGTGGTCAGCCTCTGTGGTGGTGATGAAAGGAGTGTTTTTAATCTACTTTTTTCAGTAGGAAGAGTGAGTTACTAAATGGAAACTAAGCTTCAAATGGATTTTCCCCAATGTGGAAAATAAAACACACACATACACACGAAGACATACATGTACGAGGGCTTTAATGCCAGCGAACTTTTTTGTGAAATACAGTTAAGCATACCTCCTGGCTTACACTGCTCAGGACGTTGCTCTTTATCCAATTCATGTCCAGTGTCATCCAGGCTAAATCTGCATTTTAGAGGTTGCTTTCACTCAAACTCACTGCTGGTGGACAATGCTACAGTTCCCTATTCCCTATAAGTCCATCTTAAATCATTTGGCTTAGCTTAATGTAAGCTAATGACTTAGGCAGCAACATATCGCTGGAGATTATAATCCAGAAGTCCCTTAACTTGAAGCTGAAGTATAGAAACCCTTAATAAATCCAGAGACAGCTATAAAGTTGCTTAAGGAGCTGAGGCCAGCACCTAGAAGATTCTATTTTCTTACAGGGGACATGGAAGAACTTTTCTCTGGAGAACAATGGCCCAACAGCTTTTAAAAAAGAGAGGGAGGTAGATATAAAGTTTGTACCTCGTAAAGTATTTTAAGCAAGTGCTTCCTCTTTAGTTTTTTGCATGCAGATAATAATAAATATAGGCAGAAAGGCTGAGAAATTTAAAAAACAATAAAATCCAGAGCCAAAAATATAAAAATTTGTAGGAATGTGTGTTTGGAAAACCCATAATTCAAGGTACATGATAAAAATATAGATCATTCATTGGACCAACAAATATTGAACTTCCTAATAGGATTAAAGTCTATTAAGACATAAATACAAATATCTAAAAAAAATCTTGATTTTCCAAATATTGAGCAAAAATCTCTAAATTATTCAATATTATAATAATTCTTCCTTATTTGTGTGCAGCTTATTTTGCATAACACCTCAACCTTTGAGTCATTAAATAAGAAATTTGAAATAAGGGAGCTTGGTCAATATTTACTAGAACGTACCCTAAATGATCATCTACTAAAAATTTGAAATATGCCAGCTTATTTATTTTAGATTAGATATTTGTCCTTCTAAATGTTAAATATTTTATACATGTCTAAAATATTATCTTCATTTAGTTTTAAGCAATTTAAGCATCAACTCTTTACCATCTTAATAATTATTTTAATTCCATGAAATAATTACTAATGTTAGAAATATGCCTATGTTAACCAAGGAATAAAAAATATAAAGACATGAGGAGTATCATTCTTAGATGTAGTTAATAAACCTGAGAATGAATGCAAAGTGTGCTGTTAACTTAATGCTCATAGTATAAGGGCTGCTCAAACATTGCTTTGTAATGTTAAGTATGTAATAAAATTGCTTTAACAATGTACTCAACTTACATTTTCATTCTCAAAGAAATAGACCAGCAATTTCTTCCTACATTTTAAATATACTTAATAAATTCTTGTTGGGTAGACTAAACATGTGTTGACTAGACATTAGCCATTTTGGAAGAGATCTAACATGCTATAATGAGAACTTTATAATACCTAGAGCAGCAGGTTTCCCAAGGATCAAGACAATTACTTTGACATTATGTGAAGAAAATGACCAGATCAGTATATAGCTGCTTCAGCAGTAAGTTTCCAGATCGAACAGCTGTTTACAAAGGCATTGCAAAACTTTATCAGATGTTTTATTTATATTAGAGGTTAAATGAAACATCTGGCCATACCTGATAGCAAAGTTACAAATAAGCATCACAATTAACCTGGTTAAGTAATTAAGGCAATGGCTGGGTCTGGGAAAGAGGCTTTGAAATGTCCTACTTAGTAGCTCTAACTTGGGCTAATGAATTATTTCTCTTCAAAAAGCTGCCTTATAATTTGACTAGTAATCTTGTACTCTGACTGCTAGTAATCTTTTGCATTTGCTTATATATTTTCCTGGACATGAAGACATTTAAAATACTACTTGAAAAATTTATTGTTTTATTTAAGAAAATACCACCAAGAATTCAAAATCTATACTTGAGTAAGCCTTAAAAAATTAATAAATATATATGAGGTTTAAGTTTTCAAGAAAAATACTAGATAGAAAGTGAATCTCTCATAAAACTCATAAGAAGTTACCAAACAATTTAAATTCTGACCAAAGATGATATCTTAGAGCCTAAGGTCCAATTTTTTGATGGTTAATACATTTAAGTATAACCCTATTACTACAACTAATGTTTAGAAAGGAGAAAGTCAGTCAATGACAAGTTTTTCAGTTGATTGGTCTAGCTTATGATTTTTTTCTTCTTGTCTTCTGTGATGTAGAAAACTAGATGTCCATTGGTAATTGGAAGAGAATAGGGGAAGGGAAGATGAAAATCTAGCCTATCTTTCTCTGGACAAACATCCATAGGAAATTCTGAAGGATTTGCAATCAGTTTTTTTTTCTTTTAACTTTTAGCTTCAATAATATAGTACAATTTAGAGAGATTCCCAAGGGTAGACTTGATCTGAGGTGGCTTCACAATTCTGTTCAACCTCTCTCCACACTCAATGCATGGACACGGCTTTTCTGATAGATCCCAAGGGTATATCACATGTTCTTTCCGGGGGATGGTCTTCCTTAGGTCTTATCTTCTACCCCATAACTCCTTTCCCCTTTTAACCTCCCCACAAGTCATTCACTGCTGAATAAGAAGAGAAGAGGAGATTGAGGGTGCAGGAAGATGAGCCCTCTTAACAGTCTGAACCCTGGGGGGAAATTTTAAAAATAAGCAAACCAAGCAAACTGTCAAAGTGATCCTTCTAATAGTAAAGCTCCTCTACCTGCTTGGATTAAAGATTCCCTGTCTCACTCCCAGTGTTGAACTTTATTACATAAGGCTCCCTTGTGATATCTCAACTCCAGAACGATGTAGGTCTGTATATGTTTGTGAGGGAGTGCACGAGGGGGTGGCGGGGAGGTGATAGTGGTAAGGTGCGAGATTGGGAAGAAAAACTTATTCCATTATAAAACCATATAGGCACATTAAGAGAACAAAAATCCACATAATCTTGTTCAATTTTGATTCATGAAAAAGTCATTGTTAGATCTGAGCTGCCAGGTTTTTATATGAAATATTTTTCTTACCAGGAAAAGTTCTGTAGAATGTGATTTTTGGCATGATTTGTACCTCACTTGATAAAGACCCTGATCCCTTTTCACTGAATAATACACGCCAAGAAGCAGTGCTATGAAGTACATTTTGATAAACTGAATAGTATTTCCTCATCGGAATGTTATAAGCATAGTTTTATCCCTAATCAACTACTCAGCACCAAACAAATCATGGATTTTATATATAATACGTCATAAAAGCAATTGCAAAACAACTATAAACATCTATAGTAGTGCAAAATCATAAAAATAAGCTGCTGGTTCTATAAAAAGAGCATAAATATCCAGTACATGCTATTTATAAAATGGACACCAATGTTCAATAAAATGTACATATGAGATTTAAAAAAACCCTAGTACTTGATAATTTGACCTATAGCTAATAATATTGATAAAATAAATAATAAACATATTAATAAACAAAAGCAACAAAATGTGATAACCATTTTGCTTGTTATCTTAAAATTTGGAAGATACTTTATGAAATAGTTTTATTATTCCATGCTTCTTTTTTTTGCTTTCAAATGTCTTGTAAACTAGAGAAACATTTCAAACTATTTTAGTTTTAGAATTATCTGAAAGTAATATAATGAGACTGCTACAACTGATCATTTGAGGTATTCATTCTACTTAGAATATTACAAGCCAATAATAATGTTAACACTAATAATGGATACCATTCATTTTAGCTCTCATATTGTGCCCAGTACAGAGTTGTCTTCTCTCTCAGTTTACTCTTTCATTGTTTTCTGTATTTGCAAATTTCTTATGTCTCTGACCAAATAATTTTAGATCAAATCAAGACTCCCAAGAATATAAGTGATGGCTGTGAAAATACTTCATTTTAAAGAATAAGACAATTTTTCTGCTGATCAGGAAACTGGAGAGTTTCAAACCTCTCTCACCTAATTTCGAAGACAGACATTAGGTAGCACGCTAACTCCACATGAGGTATTAGGAGAGTAGTTGAAGTCATCCTCTGAAAATAAAAGTAGGAGTTCATTTGAAAGTGAGCTGTGGCATATTTCAAAGTGCTTCCATTCTCATACTCTCCATGCATACTAAATAATCTATCAAAACAACACTAAACGAGCCACTGTTTAGTAGAACCCTGCTGTATTAAGGGAATCATACCTTACGGAAAATACTTAGTAATAAGCATAAGTATCTCTTATTTATCTATTTGTCATGTAGTGAATTATTTACTTAAGTGGAGACAATCATCCTTCAGAGAAAAGCAATCCCCTACCCATTTCACTGTCTCTACTAGTATTAGACTAATTTATTTTACTGAATTGGAAAAATTGATTTCCACTGGATTTTTATATTTACAATATTAGGATATGTTGCACGAACAGTGATGGCTAGTCTGCTTTCTATCTGCTCTTAAATAAAGGAAGATCTTGAGACACTCTTGCCCGTGTCTAGCATCACCACCTCACTGCTGGAGGCAGTGTTTTCATACAAGCTCCTCCACCTGGAGACAAGTTCCCCTTCCTGTGGGGTCTCAAGAGCATCTTGACTCTTGAATATTGGTTTTTGTTTTTCCTCAGATAGGGGTCATCTGTGAGTCCTAAGTATTCAGACTTACAAGTTTGTGAGAAATATAGATGGAAAATTCAAGCTGATATATATAGTGAGTAAACTATTCTCTGAAAATGTTTTTCAGAAAATATGTGGTATGCACCTCCATTATGCTATATAAATAGTATTTTAAAACAATAAAATGAAATAAATGTTTCATCATCATCCTGCTAAGCATTACACTTGATTAGCTGCAGGGTTTTTTGGGAGCAAAAAAGCTGGGAAATCAGTTTAGGTATTATTTTCCTTTATTTTTCCCCCTCATCCTTTCTTCCACCTTGTTTTAGAAATATATATGTATGTGAGAAACATATATTTGATGTACATATATAGTAAATATATTCATACATATATTTTGAAATATGTATGTATATGTATTTTTAAATAATCTTCACAAAAATGGATCATATATGGAAATGGTATTGCAGTGATAGCTCTGGTAGTAATGGTTTTGTTGGTGTGTATTTAAGTATGAGAACAATGTTTTCCAGTTTGGTAAGTGGTGCCAAAATATGTGGAAAAGCTAATGCAGAGAGTAGTGAGCAATGAAGCTTGAGGTTCTGACTAGGGAGCAAAAATCAAAGACCGGTGTTCTCCAGAGCACAGCATACACGAGCACCAGACATTACAAAAGTCGTTTATTCAGCAAATATTTATTTTGAGAGTTGTATCTATTTTGTCTGTTATTGAACAATTCTACTATTTTATACAGTTAGCTGTCATCCTTTGAAATGAAACAAATATTAGGTATTAGTAAGTCAATAAAAATATTTAAGCTACACCCAAAGTGTCATAAGTCATGTAAAACATGGCAGATTTAGTTCTCAAGGGACACCTGCTATTAGCAGTAATATCATAATTGTATGTACCAGTAATATTAACATAATAATTATTACAATTGATAATGCTAACCAATTATTTACAGTTCTAGAGGCTGGAAGTCCAAGATCAAGTTGTCATCAGGTTTGGTTTCTCCCGAGGCCTCCCTCCTTGGCTTACAGATGGCCTTCTTCTCTCTGTGTCGTCATGTGGCCTTTTCCCTGTGCATGCATGTCTCTGCTGTCTCTTCCTCTGCCAACAAGGACACCAATCCTCTTGGATTAGATCCCCAGCCTTATGGTCTCATGTAACCTTAATTATCTCCTTAGAAACCCTATCTCCAAATATACTCACATTGGACATTGGAGCTTCAACATATGGATTTTGGGCAAACACAATTCATTCCATAACATTCTACTCTCTGGACCCCCAAAATTCATGTCCTTCTCACATGTAAAATACATTCACCTCATCCAAAATATCTCCAAAGTCTTAATTTACTTCAGCATCAACTCTAAGTTTAAAGCCTCACCTAAATATCATCTCAATCAGGTATGGAGGAGACCCAAGGGAGGTTATTCCTGAAGGAAATTCTTCTCCAGCTGTGAAACCAGTCAGTTCATGTGCTTCCAAAATACAGTGGTGGGACAGGCATAGAACAGATATTTCCATTGCAAAATGGAAAAATTGGAAAGAAGATAGGGATCATGCATTCCAAGCGAATCTAAAACCTAGCAAGGCAAAGTCCATTACATTTTAAGCCTTGAGACTAATACTCTTTGGCTCAATGCTTTGTCCTGTTGGCCCACTGTGGCAGCAGGAATGCCCACATCGCCCTACAAAGTGGCTCTGCTGCCATGGCTGTGAATGGCAGCCTTACACCTGAGGCACTGGGCGGCTGTAGGCTGGCCCACTGAAACCGGGAGGGGACAACCTCACCCTTTAAAACCTAAGAGGAGACAGCCTCACCTTGAAAACTGAAGAGACAGCCTTGCCCCCTGGGCAGTGGTACCCTCAGGGTCATTCTTCCCTTTTCTGGATAGATAAAGCATGTTGGCAGCTGGATGCCTGTAATTGTCCTATCCTGTAGAATCTCAGAAGTCTGAACGCCTTCATTTATTTTGTTCCCCCTCTGTCCCTTTTAGTCCAAACTGAAAGTATTTCTGCTGGTGTAATCCTGTCTCTATTTTTGGCTTCTGCTGAGATGCTGGATTAAATCCATGGGTGATCTCTTTATGGAGTGACTGCCTAGCCACATACTTGGTGTTCTCTTCAGAACACACATTCTCATTTTTTTGCAATATAGATATAGGCTTAGAATATTCCAAATCTTCAAATTCTGGTTTCCTTTTGCTTAACAATTCCCTCAACTTATCTCACTTCCCATATTTTACTATAAGCAGTAGGGCGAAACCAGGCCAGAAATCTTAGAAATCTCTTCAGCAAAATATCCAAGTTCACCACTTTTAACTTCTACTTTCTACAGAATACTATAATGCACTTCAGTCAAATTCTCTACCACTTTATAACAAAGATGGCCTTTCCTCCAGTTTCCAACAACATGTTCTTCATTTATGTCTGAGATCTTGCCAGAATCAACTTTAACGTCCATATGCCTACCAACAGTCCCTTCAAGGCAGTCTAGGCTTTTTCTAACATATGCCTCAGTACTCTTCTAGCCTCTACCCATCATTCAATTCCAAAGCCACTTCCACATTTTTAGATAACACTGTAGCACTTCATTTCTTGGTACTAAAATCTGTATTAGCGTTCTCCAGAGAAACAGAACCAATGAATATATATATATATATATAGAGAGAGAGAGAGAGAGAGAGAGAGATAAAGAGATTTATTATAAAGAATTGGCTCATCTGATTATGGAAGCTGGCAAGTCCAAATCTGAAGTATGGACTGGCAGGCGCAGGACCCAGGAAAGCTGATGGTGTAGATGAAGTCCAAAGACAGTCTGCTGGTCCTTTGTTCTATTCAGGCCTTCAACTAACTGGATGAGGCCCACCTACATCATGGAGGGCAATTTGCTTTACTCAAAGTTCACCAATTTAAATATTAGCCTCATCCAAAAACACCCTCCAAGTTAACACATAAAATTAACCATCACAGGAGTATATTGATTAGTCTGAATGAGAGATGGTTAGATTTTGAACTATAGCAGTAATATGAATGTGGGGCGAAGGATGACTTTTAGTTTTCAGACTAGGGTGACTGAATAGCTGGTGCTGTTACAAACTAAGATTCAATGTGCTTGAGGAGGAAAAAATTTAGTGAAGAAGATAGTAAATTCAGTTTTGAGCATATTAGGTAGGAGGTGACTATGGACCTAGAGAGAGAAGGGACTGCAATGGACACAGAGATTTGGGGACTCTCAGCTTTTGGACAGCAGTAGAAGCTGTGTGGACATAGACAAAACTTTACTGAAAATAGAGAGAGAGATGGGAACAAAAGATGGGCCTTTGATGTGTTAGTGTTCTATTGGCCACAGGCAACAGAAATGTATTTAGAGTAAGCTTAATTGAAAAGAGAGAGTTTTTTTCAAAGAGATGTGTTTCTCATGGAAGCCTGCATTTTAGGTCAGCAATAAACTGGAAGCAGTTTTATTTATTTGCTCCTTTGTTCATTTATTTTATTTTATTTTAAGTTTTTTGCTGAGGAAGTTTCGCCCTGAGCTGGCATGTATGCCAATCTTCCTCTATTTTGTGTGTGGGTTACCACCACAACATGGCTACCAGTGAACAGTATAGGTCCGCACCCAGGAACCACATCTGGGATGCTCAAGTGGAGTGCACAGAACCTAACCACCAGGCCATGGGGGCCGGCCCCTATTTTGTTTTTTAAGATGAAAAATAATCAACCTTGTTTATATGCAGTTAAGAAGGAACCAGTGAAAGGGAAAGATTGAACATAAGTTAAGACAATAAATAATTAATGGGAAAAGATCCATGAGAAGAAAGGGATCTGGAATAGTACTTCTCAAACTGTAACGTGTGTGGGAATTACCTGGGGATCTTGTATAAAATCCAGATTCTGATTCATTAGGACAAAGGGGACCTGAAATTCTGCACTTTTAACAAGTACTCAGGTACTGGTAGTACCGTTGGTCTGCAGACGGTACCCTGAGTCACAAAGATTAGGGCAGCATTGCAGGACTTTTCATTAGCTGTGTCCACCTCCTTCTCTAAAACATGAAAGAATTGCTCAAAGAAAAATTATGCTTAGAATCTGACCCAATTGATTCTCAATCTCAAGGTAGATAAGCATTCAAAGATACTTCTGGTTGGAAAATGAATTATCTTTTTAAAATACACTTTAATATGAAAATGTTCGAACATACAGACGAAACCACATATACCCGTGAGCCACTTTTGATAGTTTTCATTTTGCAGTCTTGTTTCCTCACCTATTACAGCTCCCTCACTTTACCTCTACTACTGGACTGTTTTAAAGAAGATAGCACATGTCTATCATTTTGTCTGTAAAATCGTCAATGTATATCTCTAACAAATAAGAATTAAAAAAGAAACACAGTGTCATGATCACAAGGTTAGCATTGGCAATTGTCTCAAAAATGTATTTTCATAGTTAATTAATTTGAATCAAGATCCCACGAGGTACTTACACTGATTTTTTTGACCTATCTCTTGTTTTTAATACATAACAGTCAGTTCTCCCCCTTTATCTTTCAAAACACTTATTTGTCAAATAAATTGAATTTTTTAATTTTCTATAACATTTCTCATATTCTGAACATGCTGATGGCATCTATATATGATGTTCTTTAACGTGCTCCACTATCCCCCATATTTCCTGTAAAATGATAGTGGATCTAGAGACTTGATTCAATCTGGTTAATTATTTATTGACCAGAATACTTCGTGGATGGTGCTATGTAATTCTTTGCATTGCCTCAGAAGGCAAGGAATGTCTTGTCCCGGTCTGGTGATGTTGATATTAATTGTGGGTTCAGGTGTTGTCAGCCTCATCTATCCATTATAAAGTTCCCTACTAACTTCTCATGTAGTGATTCTAACAGCCACTGATGATTGCAACTTAGATACATTATTTGAATAGAGGTTTCAAAATGGGAATTTTTCTTATTCTGCCATTTCTTTTGTATTTATTAATTGTAATTCTTCTATAGAGAGGAATGTTCTATAATCAAATGTTTCATGCCAGAAAGGCAAGATAAATAGGTGACTTTTCTATTCATTTAATAATTTTCAGAATAGTGACTGGTATCCTAGCAATTTCCAGAAGTGACCACAAAGATGTAGATAGCAAAATTTAGAATGTGGGAAAAATATGTGGATTAAAATTCTCAGTTTCTTCAACTAATAAATTGAAAGGGCTAAAAAAGAAGACAGTGGAGGAGTGAGAACCTATAAATTAAAACAGATTTAGATATCTTGCCACCAAACACAGTGTGTGAGTCTTATTTGGACTTTATTTAAATTAATTTTAAATATAATTGAAAATCAATTTAATTTGGAACCTGATGAGATATTTGATGACATGAATGAATTATTGCTAATTTTAGTTGTGATAATATTGTGATTATCTTTAGAGATATCTGCTGAAATATTTATGGATGGAATAATATTGTATCTGAGATTTTCTTAAAAACAACATGAAGAAGATATAGATAAATAAGATTGCTCATGAGTTGATAATTAGTGAAGCTGATGATGTATACACGTGAATCCATTATACTATGCCATCTTTTTTGTAGATGTATGAAATTTGTCATAACGATAATTTTGAGAATCTATTCAGGACAGAAAAATTAAAGTAGCAGTCAAATTAAAGTCACAGAGCACATTTTCTTTTCCATTTGAGATCCTTAAACATTTGCATATATTAGCTTGATATTCTGGAATAGCTCTCATCATATACTTAATTCTGTGTCTGTTTAGTTGTTTTATTCTTAACCACTGAGGTACAAGAGGGCAGAAGCTGTTTTTGCTTATGTATTTTCAGCATCCAGCAAAATTGCATAGAATTCTCACCAAATGTTTGTTTAATAAATGGCTGACGTTTTCAATATCAGCCTCATATGTAATCAGAATTCCAAAGGGGAATTTGCCATTTAAGAGCCAAGTGCATATGGCCAAAATGATAATTAAAAAGGCTAAAGTAAAAGAAAATTAGGTAATATCAAAAATTCTAAAATTTAGATCTATTTAAAATTTTTGGAGCTATTGTAACTGTCCCATATACTTACATATGAAGACATGACAGCTTTATCTATTTTAACTGTTGTCTTTTTCTTTGGCAATCATTTGGAAGAAATTTTATGTTTACAAATTGCTATGGAAAGCAGTTGTATTTTATTGTTAAGAAATCATTATATTCTTGCAATAATCAGAAGTTGAGAATGAGGACTGATTATTAGTTTCTCTAATGCTCAACTTCTTCCATATTTGTTCGCTCTACGATGCAACTCTCAGGGTAGATCCCAACTCTAATTAGGGGTCTCGTTTCCCTTTGATGTTGACAGCAACTCTTATTAGTATTAATGTATATGGAAGAGAGAATAGATCTTTAAATAATTTAAAAACAGCTTTGTGTATTATGAATACAGACATATAAAAGATTTAATGATGTGACTTTTACATATTTATACTATGATGCATATAAACACACACTCCGTGTACTGTATATAACTATGTCTTGGGGACTAAATGAAGCTCATAAAATCTTGCCATTAATTATGTTGACAGAGGGAATATTCTTTTGTGTTTATTCATTCATTCCTAGAAATGGCTGAAGCTTCTTTTAACAATGATCTGCCTAATTGTCAAAGCTCAGTCTCTCAAAAGAGAACCCTAGCTTAGATTTCCTGAAATTGAAGAATACACATTTTAAAGCCATGGCAAATTTTAAAAAAAGGGAAGCCTCAGCTTTATGTCTTTATATGTCAGGCATATGAGAGTATACATTTCTTAGTAAAAATGTTTCACAATAGTTGACATTTTCTTTTTTCTGTGTTTCTTTCATAAATATTGTGCGCTACAGCTGTAATCCTTCTTTGGGCACAAGTGACCTACGGTGAGATTGCACTGTATGGTATTTGTAAGTCGTAAGTGGTGCTTGACACGGCAGTAAGAATAGCTTGTCTGTGACTTCCGCTGTGAGAGGCACTGTGGTTTTGTTGGTCAGAGGTGTATTTTTCACTTCTTATAACACAGCTTCTGTATTTGAATGGTCCAGTTACATTTAACAGACACACTCTGGCTTTATATATGGATTGCTTAACATCTAAATTATATCTTAAAGAAACTTTCAAAAGCAGAAAGGAAAAAAATAATATGAAGCAGGTTTTCATTCAGGGATCACAGAAATAAAGCTAAGAACAAACTCCTTCTAGGGTTTATTCTATTAGCTTAGAGGCAAGGCTGGAGCATTTGAAATTTCCTATACGCATAAATAAATTTTTCTTTGAAAACCCTGCCCCTGAAAAGCAGCCATGAAAAGGTTGCAGTAAAAACCCTTTTGAAGGACTCTCAGCACAGGTCAAGAAACAAACAATGCCAAGGGGCAAGGTCTTTGTTATGCAGGAGGCCGCTGGCCATTTCAGAGTAGCTCTGGGTATCAGGGCACCCAGTTGATGACAGATGGTGTGACTGTCCTTGCAAATTTTTCACCTTACAATGACAGCCTATGTGGAAATAACCCTGTAATCATTGGGGAGAGATACTCTAAAAGCCCCTTGAAAATTACATAAAGAGAAACGGTTTTTATTTCAGGTATAGTTCTGGGCTTTTTTGGTACTTAAGAAAGCTAGGATTTTTGTAATGAAGAAATAGGAAAGAAGGAAAGTATTTCAGTTCAAAAGGTACTGTTCTACATGCAAAGCAATAAATGACAAAAAAAAAAAAGATAATCCATATCCTTTCAGATTCTGCCTTTTAAATGCATATATTGTTTGACTTAACACACTAAGTCTGTTAACCATATACTATCCTCTTTGGATGAAAGATAAGGTTTTTTTGATAACTTAAATTACTGCAGAAACCAGCAGAAATGGTTAGGGAGATTTCCCAGGTATATCCCAGGCCAGACGTATAATACAAAATTAGGCGATAAACTGCTTTATGCCACGTGCTTCAAAAATTGCCATCAATATGTGATTAGAGGATAAAAAAAAAATCTTCCTCTTTTCTCCGTTTGTTCTTATTGAATCTACGAAGGAAGATGAAGATGGGAGGAGAATTCTCTAACTTCGGCAACAATTTTGTATTTCCTCTGCGTCTTTTTAATTTTTAATTATGTGTGATTGTTCAAAATCATCAAGGAAATGTTGTTAAAATTCTGAGTGACAGTGAGGGGTTTCTAGCTTATATACTCTATAGATTTCCAGTGGCAGTCAGGATCATAAAATTAAGACATATTAAAAAGGCTTGGTTAATTCTGAATGCAAACATTGTTTTAGGTTGGTTTTAATGAGAAAATCATAGCTGTCATTTCTGCTTCACATTTTCCTTCATGTACTATAATTTGCTCATATAATACACTGTGGTCTCAAAGTATATGTCAAGGCGCGGAATGAGTTCACAACAAAAGAATCAATAGTTCATTATTTTTTGATTCAATTATTTCTATGTTCCTTTAGTAACTTCATTAAAATTAGAAGATTGGAAGTTAGAGCAATATTGGGATCAATTCATTAAATTGTTGGCTTATGTTCTTAAATGAGATTTTGCTTTAAGCTTTGTGAAAGAAGAATATTAATTCTCTCTCTATAAAATATGAGACAGCAGCAGTTACTAGGAGAGGTGTACTTTTGATGGGGATGAGTGGCTTCCTCATGCATTCCAGGTTGGCCAATTTTACAAGTATGTTCTCCCACTGTCCGTTCGTCACTTCCGTCATAAATGCCCATGATAACCCAAGCCTCCTGTGGCTCATTGTTGGAATTCTGTTCCTTGAATGCGGCTGGAGTTCAGTTATATTTTGAGATTTACTGTCTTATTTTTAGGGAATGTAAGCATGGCTGAGTCAATAAACTAAATTTGGGGGATTTACCTTTGATTGACAACTGTTTTATGAAAATGTAAAGAAAGAGAAGGAAGAGGAAAGAAGAAAGAAGAGAGAAGGGGATGAGAGGAAAGAGAAGGAAAGGAAAGGAAGAAAAATAAAAGGGTTCCCTACACATATGGCCAACTCCACTTTAATATACTGCCTTCTAAATTCTCTGCTCTCTCCCAAGATTTTCTGGTGTGGCCACTTGCGATAATAAAAAAAGAATAAAACACCATGAAAATATAAAACTGTCCTGAAAAGCCTAAAAATTATCTTCAGAAATTGTCACCTCATCTTTTTTTCCTTACTTGGAGCACTGTGCTAAAGTAACAAAAAAGGCATTGGGAGCTCAATGCTCTGCTAAAGCTAAACTTTCTGTCTGTAGCTCACTCCTCAGCTTACTTGCAGTGGTCTTGTTATCTTTCCCATCATTCTTCAGGCTTCTCTAACCAAAGTGTAGTGCATTGTTCCACATGTCATTAATCAGTTTTAATGTGTTAAGAATCTGTTTGGAAATTTGCTGAGGTTGAAGTGTGCTACTTAGATGAATAGTTTTCTTGCATACAGCACTTCTCAGAACCTTTATATGCTGAAGTAAATTGTGAGTATCAAAACTGAAGCCATGCTATATAGAATGTTTCAAACTTAATTGACCATTGAGGTATTTTCCCTCATTCTAGAAACAGTTCACAAGACTCCTGGTCCACAATACACTTTGGGGGGAAATTCCGATGTAAGTTATAGTGCTCTGAAGTTACACAGTTTGGATCAGTGAATGAGCGGGGCTTAACAGAGAGCGGTGGAGAAAAGCTTCATCTCAGGCCAGGTCTGAAAACCTAGTCTGACTGCAATCTTTAAAGGAGCATGCACACAGAAGGAACACGTGTTTGTCAGATAAGAAGCACCAAAATAGGCGCTCAATCACTTAATACCTAGTCGCTTAACTATTCTCAGCTATAGGATCAGCTGGCTCTGTCAGGCTTACTTTATAGGGTTATAAAGAGTAAACTACGTTTGTAAAAGCACTTTGAAAATGGCAAAGCATGAAACCAACAGGAGAAATTATTATTGTTGGAGGTACTCATAAAGTGGAAAAAAAGCACAGGATCTAACATCACAAGTTTATGATCCAGTTTTGCAATTATCAAGATGTGTAAACTTGGGCAAGCTGTATGAACTCTTTGAGTCTTGATTTCATCATCTATAAAATGGGCATAATCATGCCTACCTCAAGCTGTTGAGAAAGTCAAATGTTTCAAAGCTAGAATTATGCAAATGAGATAGTCACAATTCTGTTAGGATTTCTTGCTGAGAAATATTCTTTTGGGCCAGACAACTCCTGGGACACATTGAGAAAATACTTAAAGTTCCTTCTCATCCAGGGCTTGAGACTCTAGTACCCCTGCATTTATCAAAGAAAACTGAAAGAAGCAATAGTGCCAGAATTAGGAATGAAGATGTTGAAAGTAGGGAAATAGATAAAGAAGTACCATAAATGTGAGTCATCATTATGGCCTTGATTCTCCATTAACCCACTTTGTGAAATTTTCTGAAAATGGTCGAGTATAGGATCCTATCTGGGATGATTTTCATCTTGCGCAATTATTTGAGAGATATGCTCTATTTCCTTCCTTCATAGTTTCCCATGTTGCTTGTATGACTTTGCCAAAAGACTAAGGAAGAAGAATAGATGTTATTCAGATAAATCACTTAGATATAATTATGGAATATTATGTATTTCGTGCTTTTACGTTTAGAGTTGATGGTATTTCTTTTCTATAAGCCCATAACAAACGCGGAATCTACCCTTCATTAGCAGTATTTGTAGCAAACAGAGGGGCAAAGCCTCCTTTGCTGTTCCAGCTTCACATCTTCCTCCCCACTTACACGGAAGTGTACAAGAAATGTGAACTTGGCCCCAAGCCATATGAAATGCCCATAGGAAAGAGAATGTGCAACTTGTTAACAAACCCACAGAAGCTTTATTTTTTCTGTAAGGAGATGTTTTATTTTTCAGGTTAGAAGTGCATACATCATGACAGTTGATTAAATATTTTCCCATACAACTAAAAAGGGACAATATATCAGAGACTGTACCCTTCCTCTCTTTCCTGAGAACATTCTCTTAGATCTTGTCCCAGGGCTTTCATCTTCTCCCTTTTTAAATTTTGTCTCAAATGTCACGACTTCAGAACTGCTTTCCCTGACACCCTCTCTAATCCACTCCCCACCCACTGTCCCTCTCCAGGCTTTACTTATTGGTTTTGTGTTCATTTATTATTTGTTTATTGTTTGTCTCCCCACCAGACCCTTTTTTGTTCCTGCTTGAAACTTGGTACATGTTCTAAATATTGTTGAATGAAAATGTATCCAGATTTGGACTGACAAACATAGCTTTTTTGTGTGTTTTGCAATATGATAAATAATAATTATTGAATATGTATTATGTGTATTATGTGTCAGATGTTGTATGTGCAATTTCCTTTAATCCTAACAAGATTGTGAGATAGATACCACTGTTATCCTCATTTTAAAGCTGAATTCAATAAGGACAAAGAACTCTAGAAGAAATCTAAACTATAAAGAAATCATCGAGTAATGATTTTTACACTCAATAGCAGTGTAATCTTGACCAGTAACTTAATCTCACTGAGTCTTGGTTTCCTCATCTGTTAGAGTGGGATAATAATTACTCCCACCTGGGGCTTCCCTGAGGATTGACTAGACAAAGGCATAAGGCTACTTTATTAGGGACAAATCACTGTACAAAAGAATGAGTATATTCTTTCTATGTCTTAATTCCTCTACTTTTCACCCACTTCTCCTCCTAATGTCATTAGAATTTACTTAGTCTCCAGGCAACTCAAGCCGGGTTACAATTCTATTATAAAATCTCACTGAGATGGTAGGTGAGATTCATGTAAGTCAGATAATTCCAAATATGGAGCTCTCCAAGCTCTGAGTGATTCCTGACCTGGAGTGGACCATTCATATGAAAAATGAGGCTTTAAGACAAGGAGGAATGTCCTCAACAGGTGAGGACTCCTCTGAGAATAGAACTTCCAGACTCTGCACGGGAGGTATCCATGAACTGGTAGACAGTATGCACAGAAGGGCCAGCAAGAGCCAGACATGGGTGGGTAGGAATGAGGCCTTTAAAGCCTCTTGCCTCTGACTCAGGTTCCCTAACGTAAGTCTTGTACCAGACTATGTATTGAGATTGTGGCTACAAATTTAGAAACTGAGCCATATTGCTGAGCTCAGATATAAAGTTAAAATTGTGAGGCAGGGGAGCTAAGTTGGTGATAAAAGTGTATAAACTAAATATATTTATATATTTAAGTATATATGTATATATATATATGTATGGTATTGTATATGTATGTATGTATATAAATACATGTACACATAAGCATACATTTTCATGCATATTTAGAAAAAGTGTAATTAAAAAATAATAACTTGCCCCGGGTCATAAGGTTAGTTTGTGTCAGACGTGAGATTGTAATCTGTGTCTGTCTGACTCTAATGCTCGTTTTATGATCTCATACTACTGTTTTTAGTTAATAATTATACACACACAGAGTAATAGTCTTTTTTTAAGTATTTACTAATTCTCATGTGCTATGCTGTGTCTCATAAAGCCTCCTAATTAGTCCACAAATATAGATGTTTTTAGGCTCAGTTTAAAAATGAAAAAGTTATTTCAAGAAGTTTATCCAAGGTTGCCTAGTTGGTAAAATCAGTCTGAGATCCGAACCGCATTCTCCCTGACCCCACGTCTCAGCAGACTTTCCTCCTTGTTCTCTCCCTTTCCGTATGCTGCTGCTCCTCGTTTGCTAAATGTATAGCAAATGTGAACTGAAAGCATGTCTTTATTTTCATAATGTCCCTTCCAACACGATGGAGCTCACATACCAGTACTAATCTCTCATGTTGTTTCCTTCTAACCACACGAAATACGTGATTTATTCATGGTGTGGTGAGAAAATGTTAAAAGAAGAAAAAATTCAGAGATCAAGCAGTTTCTATGTAAACTCCGCTGTCTCTTCCCTATTTGGCTATTTTATAGTAAATCAAATCCCTTTTATATGATGAAGCTTGTCTTTATTACCCCATTATGACTACCTTAGAAAGGAAACAGTGTGTATGCCTCAGTTTTGGGTCATTTGTAATTATAAAAAGATATGCAGGAAAGCCACACACTCCTTGTATGCTTTTAAAATCTTCTCCTTTGGTTGTTCTGCACGTTTTTACCATTTTATAAAGAAAGTGTTAGAAAGCTGTGTTTTTATTGCCCTGATGTCTTTAATAGTACATACTGTGAAACTAAGCTGGATACCTGATTGATGCCATTCCTACCTGTCTAGGAAGATAATGATCAAACATCGAGGGGTCTGTTCTCCAGGTGATGTGTGCATGGAACTCCCATTAATGTTAATGGGAATCCTGCAGCTAAGCACAGTGACTAGCGACAAGAGGCTGAAGGTGTGGTAGGCCCATTAATACTTATTTCTTTCATAGCAGCTGGTCAGAATATAAGTGGTAGGCAGTCCTTTTGAAGCTCACGATCAGCCATATTTAAAAGGTGCTGCTTGTGCAAAATATGTAGATTTATGGGCAATAAACTCTTTGTATTAAATGTACTTATGCTAAATTTTACTATACAAAAAGGATTCTTATGGAATGCTTCCTTTTTCGGAAGAATATGATCATAATTTATCTTCCTCAAAATGGCTGATTAGAAGTCTATAGAGAATTTTGATATTTTGAGGTTAATTGAAAAATAAAAATACGAAACTTAACAAAAAAAAGTAGTTAAAAAGGTTGATGAGATAAACTGATTAAAGTCTAAACAAGAGAAGAAAAGTATAATACAGAGAAAAGATGAAATTCCATGCTTACGCAAAATCGTATATTTAAATAGTTCAGAGATAAAATTCATGTATACTATATATATGTGTATCTATTAGGAATTATCCACTAATAAAGCAACATATGTAAATATATATTCCTTAATTTATTCTATAATATTTACTGAGGGCCAGGGCTTATCTTAGACAATCAGGATTTTTCACTGACAGACTTGGGCCCTCACTTCATGACGTTATAATCTGAGGAGATTATAAAGGAGAAAGGAAGCTTAGAAATAGTCATGTCCAACCCTCATTTTCTATAGACAGAAACTGACACTCAGAGAGATTTGTTAACTGGCCCATTGTCACAAAACCAGCAGATGTCAGATCCAGGATCCAAATACTGGCTTATATGTCTAACAATGTATTTCATGAGTATACTCTGCTGCTGTGTCCCCGTACCTAACACGTGGTGGGTATACAGCAAGTACCCAGTAATAATTGCTTAATCAATAAATAAGGGAATTGCTTTACAGAATTGCTCTTTACAGCAGCTTCTGTATACTGAAATAGTCTAAACAGTGTGAAATCAAGGAAAATCAGTCTCAACACAATAAATATATAATTCAAATTAACAAATGATTTCATTATACGAATTTTTGTTTTTGTCACTTTAGAAAGATGCAAAGCAATCTTCTGATTCTGATTATGATGGAGTACCTTGCAGTAGGCAAAGGCTTCTAAGAAAAACAATTAGAACAGCCATAAAAACCCACCAGTATTTGGTGGGCTCCATCTGTAGAGGAGAGTCAGGCTACCATAGAAGGCATTTGGGCACAGAGATTCATATACTAGCAACTGGAAATCAGGCTGAAGTGGTAACATTGTAAGACTTGAGGAGAATTTGGAAATGACATTTTATAGCTAGAAACAGGGACAAGAGGAAAAATAATCAGATAATAGAAAGAGATCCATGGGTAATCCAAACATTGGAGCTATCAAACAGGAATCTTGTATAAAACTATGACTAATGCGTTAAAGAGAATAGTTGACAAGAAAATTCTTAAAATTCAATAATATCATTAATCAGCAGGGAAAAAGAAGTTAAAACTGCTGTGGCCACTAGAAAGGCTAAAATTTTTTAAATTGATAATGCTAAGAGTTGATGAGGGTGTGGAAGGTTTGGAACTCTCTGATGGAAATGTATATGTATAATGATGTATAGTCATAAAATGAATACTTGCAAACTCAGCACCCAAATTAAGAGTTCAAATATTACCAATTAAAAAACTACAAGTAAATAAAAAAGAGCAGGTGAAGCATCTATAGCTGTGGAGGGAATGACGGGAAGTAGGTGTTGGAAGTCAAGTCTTAAAACATAGTTCGACATCTGAATTTGAAAGGCATTGAATACTAAATTAAGGAATGCGGGCTCAATCTTAAGGGCATTGAGGAAGTATTATAGGTTGTAAATAGAGAACATGATCTGATTAATGTACTTCAAGTGATAGTTTGATGGTTGTATGAGATGGACTGAGTCAAAAGAGACAATTGGCAAAGTCATCAATTTGGAAGTATATGTGATATTTAATGTAAGAGATGCTAAGTGTTCGAAAAGGTAGAAATGTGAGTGAAGAAAAATGAATTTTAATGACAAATATTTGATGGTGGCTTTACAGGCCTTGATGACTACTTTAAATGGGAGAGTGAGGGAGATTTGAGAAATAGTTTTGAGAGACAATAGCATCTTGAGAGTTGTCAAAACCAGGATATGAATGAACTATATCAGGAAAAGTGAAGAAGCCTGAGAACAGGATGCTAAGGAACATGGATATTTATCAGGCTTACTGAGAAAGGAGAAAGGGCATGTGGAAATAGATTAGGAAGAGTTGATATGTGAGCTTCTTGATAATTTACTTCATATGGTGAAAATATTTAATCATTATATATGTTAAAAATAATGCTTAATTCTTAAAGATTACACCCTATTGTTGTAAACTGTTGTGTTATCTGAACTTTGGTATTTGTTACCTGAATTCTATTTAATCTGCAGTAAATAATGAGGGTTGTTGATAACCATAATCTGAGATTGATATCCATCAGATTGCATTTGAAAATGCTTTGAAGACTGTATACTTGTGGGAATGCAAGTTGATATCACGATCAACTCAGTCTTACTTTTCAGGAGAAGTTATACAATAAACTTCTTTCATGTCATACACTGACCCTAGAATGGTGCTAGAACTTAGTAAACACACAGTACACATTCTAAATTAATTTAACTATTATGATTATATTGGGCCATAAAAATAATCTATATATTAACCCAATGGTATGGAAACTTCAGTTGGATTGTGCTTTTTAATTCAGATAGCATGATATGGAATACATTTTTTAACTGCCCTACCCATTAAAAAATGCATCAGTCATGAAGTCTTGCCTTGTCACAAGCTAGAAGTCAGGGTGACAGAACAATATTTTTTACTGTCCAGATAAAAAAAGAAATTATTAATTCAACTCATTTCTGGTGATGCAGTTAGCTCCCAGGGGTCTCGGTGGTTTTACTTCACTTAATATGAAGACGTATAGAACTGACATATAAAAATTCCCTGCAACACTCATAATTGTTACAATTTTTAAGTTAGCAAACATTTTTGAACTAAATATAAGGAAGCCCTTTAAAATATCAGTATTCTTTTCTAAATAAACACACTATGTCTTATTGCAGAAGGCTATACATTGAATTTACTTTTTCTTCCATATATACACTTATTTCCTTCATTCTTAAAAAGGCTAGGATGTCATCTTATCTATTCATTATCAAATGCTTTATATAATAAAAATATTAATAAAGTTTTCATTGGATTCTTTAAATCAATGTTACTGTGCTATATATAGTTCACGTACAATAAACCAAATGTCTCCATTTCTCAGTGAACAGTGTGGTGAGTTCTGATATATGCATGTACCCATGTAACCACCACCTTAATCAAGATATGGTACATATGATCATCCCGCAAACTTTTTTCATGCTCCTGGGGCCCCTTCTTAGGCAGCCTCTCTACCCCCTCCCCAGGGGCTACTGATCTGGTTTCTATTGCTATTGATTAGTATTACCTATTTTAGAACTTCACATAAGTGGAATCATATAGTATATATGCTTTTGTGCATGGCTTCGTTCGTTCAGTGTGTTTTTGAGATTCATCTGTGTTGTTTGTGTGTAAATAGTTTAAATAGTATAAATAGTTTGTTCCTTCATATAACATTCTATTATATGAATATGCCACAATTTGAACATTAGGCTTCTGTTTGGTGGCTATTACTAATAAAGCTACTGTGAATATTCATGTTCTAGTCTTTTTGTGGTTATACATTTTCCTTTCTCTTGGGTAAATACATAAGGGTATAATTTTGCTGAGTCATAAGATAAGTGTATATTTAACTGTATTAGAAACTGTCAAATTGTTTTGTAAAGTTATAACATTGTAGAGCTAGCCCTGGTGGCCTAGTGGTTAAGTTGGGCACACTCCGCATTGGCGGCCCGGGTTTGGTTCCTGGGCACAGATCTACACCACTCCTCTGTCAGTAATTGACCATGCTGTGGTAGCAGCTCACATACAAAAAAGTGGAAGATTGGCAGTGGATGTTAGCTCAGGGCGAATCTTCCTCTGCAAAAACAGAAGTTACAACATTGTAAACTCCAAGGAACAAATTTTTCCATCAGAGAGTTCTAGACCTTCCACACCCTCATTAACTCGTAGCTCTATCAATTTAAAAAATTTTAGTCTTTCCAGTGGCCACAGCAGTTTTAACTTCTTTTTCCTTGTTGATTAATGATATTGAATACTTTTTCATGGGCTTACTGAAAATTTGCATCTCTTTTATGAAGTATCTGTTTAATATTTTTGCCCATTTTCGCTTTTTGCTGACGAAGACTGGCCCTGAGCTAACATCCGTGCCCATCTTCCTCTACTTTATATGTGGGATGCCTGGCACAGTATGGCTTGACAAGCAGTGTGTAGTTCCACACCCAGGATCCAAACTGGTGAACCCTGGGCAGCCGAAGCAGAATGTGCGAACATAACTGCCACACCACCGGGCAGGCCCCTGCTTTTACATTTAATTAATGACGTTTTTTGAAGAACAGAAGTTGTCAGTTTATCATTTTTTTCTTTTGTGGTTAGTGTTTCTTTGTGTGTGTCCTATTAAAGAAATCCTTGCTTGTATCAAGGTTGCAAAGATTTTCTTTGGTTTTCTTCTAGAAGCTTTAAATTTTGGGGTTTTTATTTAGCTTTATGATCTATTTTGAGTTTAATTTTCTGTAGGGTGTGAGGTAGGGTTTGACTTTATTGGATTCTTCATATCAGCTGTTCTAGCACCATTTGCTGAAAAGATTAATTTTTCACCCATTGGATTACCTTGAAACATTTATTCAAAATCAGTGAACCTTATATACGTGGGTCAATTTTTTACTTTCCATTCTGTTCCATTGATAGATATGTCTATTTTTATGCCTATTCCATATCGTCTTTTCAATTTAGCTGTATATTAAATATTGAAAGTCCTCCAAACTGTTCTTTCTTCTTCAAAATTGTTTCAGCTCTTCATGGACTTTTGTGTTTCTGTATAAATTTTAGAATCAACTTTTGATTTCCACAAAGGATCTGCTGGCATTTTGATTGGAATTCATTGAATGTACAGATCAATGTGGGGTGAATTGACATCTTATTAATGTTTAGTCTTTCAAACCACAAACAAGCTATATGTCTCCATTTATTTAGACTTTCTTTAATTTTACACAACTGTTTTATAGTTTTCAGTGCATTTTTTGGGTCAAATGTACCATTAAGTATTTCATACTTTTAATGCTTTCATAAATGGTATTTTTAAAAACTTTATATTCCTGTTGTCCATTGCCATTGAATTTTTAAAAATTTGGTCAGAATCTGTCACAGTTCAAAAACTTCTAGTAGTCTCTGAGTTCACATGATAAAATCTGAAGTCCTTCGATGAACAAAAGGGTTTAGCCTCAAACAATCTTGCCTTTGCTACCCTACTGACCTGGTTGTCCTTCATTTACTCTGTACCAGGCACACTGGCTTCCTTGCTCTTATTTAAACATGCCAAGCATTCTTCTACCCTTGGGTCTTGCTCTGGGTTTTCCCTGAAACATTCTCTTGTCTATATTCGCACAGTCGGGATGCTCACTTACTGTGACACCTTCTCTGACTGCAGTGTTTAGAGACAGGCCCCTCCCCCACTACAGTCTATGGAGACAGCCCTCTCCTCAAGCTCTAGGAGGTGCCTATCCTCTCACCCTCGCTTGATTTTATGCCACAGCACTTTATAACACCCCACACTCTCTGTATTTGTTTGATTATTTTTCAATTTCTTGTCATTCCGATTATAAGCTCATGAGGGAATGAATGTTATTTTGTTCACTGCTATGATTATAACAGTGCCTGTGTGCTGTAGATGGCACTCAGTAAATACCGTGATGAATGGCCTGATAGTGAGAATTGTTTCAACTATGAGGGCAGAGATCAGATTGCTATGGGTTACAGGATTGCAAGTGGGTAGAGGAAAAGATGGCTAGTGAATAAGGGTGCTCCTTGGGGAGGCTTGTATGAGGGGATTATCTGGGTAACATGGAAGCCACTTGGGGAGCTGGTGGCAAAAGAAGACTTGGTTGCTTAGTGTTTCAACTATAGAAGAGACTTAAGCATATTTATTTCAGGGATCTAGGAAGTCATTTTAATAAAATCAATGGAATTCTCCTAGGTTTCCAAATAGAGGGGGAATTTCCACATAAGTTAGAGCAAAGGACTCTATAACTTTAATATTGAATTATTGTCATTCTTCTTCCCTTTAGAACTATTTGCTAATTTCTGCTGGCCTTGAGGTGGAGGTAGAGGTGTGTGTCAATGCTACCCCTTTTACACTGGTCCAAAGTTAAACCCACAACTGTTAATTTATTGTCACCAGCTGAGATCATGATGGTCAGTACAGCAAAACCATGGTTCTCAAAATCATTTGGGGCCAGAACAAGATGAAGAGCTTGGAACCAGAACGACCTTTGATGAATCCCAATTCCGTCTCCTACTAGCTGTGCTCCTTAATTCTCTGAGCCTCAGTCCTGCATCTACAGGCTTTCTCCATAGGGCTATTAAGAGAATTAAGTTAGATAATATGTGTAAAACATGAGGTAAAGTTTCTGGTATCTAGCAGAGGTTCATTAATTGGTATCTACATATAACACTTTATGAGTGAGCGTTAAATTCTGATATAGTTTTATTTTTATTTTTTTTTTTAAAGATTTTATTTTTTCCTTTTTCTCCCCAAAGCCACCCCGGTACATAGTTGTGTATTCTTCATTGTAGGTTCTTCTAGTTGTGGCATGTGGGACGCTGCCTCAGCGTGGTCTGATGAGCAGTGCCATGTCCGCGCCCAGGATTCGAACTAACGAAACACTGGGCCGCCTGCAGCGGAGCGCGCGAACTTAACCACTCGGCCACGGGGCCAGCACCCTGATATAGTTTTATCATTCAGATTCTGACTTAACACAAATTATGTATTTAATTATTTGTCATTTAGATTTTAAATTTCCTTAACATGTTTAACATGATTAACTTTGTAAACTGAAACCAATATAAAATCAAAACCATTGTTTCCATTAAGAAAACAAGCTTCTGAATTTAACAGAACCAAACATTTGAAGTTTGTGGTTAATATTCTTTTTTCTTTAAATTTATGTTTTTTCATTTGCGTTGTTGTCTATTAATGACACTGACATATAAGCTGGAATAGGTAGCAAAAATTTAAGGTAAACTTTAGGTCAATAAAACAAAATATAGAAAATCCCATTCAACATGTAATTTATTTGTCATTTTAAAATAGAATATCTTAATTCTTTCTTTAGTATTCCTGTACAAAGCAGTCAGTGTAATGTAGTGGTGTAGCTCAGTGGTCATCACACTCCAGGGTGCATCAGAATCACCTGGAGGGCTTGATAAAACGTGTTCCTAGATCCCAGACCAGAGTTTCTGATTCTGTAAGTCTGGAGGGGGATGCGTGAATTTCCATCTCTAACAAGTTCCCAGGTAATGATGCTGATACTGGTTTAGGGACCATAACTTTAGAACCATCGGACTAGACTTAAGGCAATGGCTCTCCAACCTGACTGCATGTTAGACTCATCTGTGAGGGTTTTGTTATTTCTTAGTTCAGATTTCCTAACTGTACTTAAGATTTATTAAATCACTATCTCTGGGAGTGGTACATTGGGGTCTATATACTTTTTAAAAACTGCCTAGATGTTACCGATGATAACTTGTGTTTGAGAACCACTGTCCTAGAGCAAATATGGCTGCACAATGGTTCTCAAATGTGGCTGCTCGTGGTTCTCAAATGTGGCTGCACGATGGAATTAACTGCGAGGCTTTTGGAACTATAGATGCCTGGGTCTCACCTGCAGAGTTTTTGATTGAATTGTTCTAGCATATGTCCTGAGCAACAGGATTTTTAAAAGGTACCTGTTTGCTCTTTACATTCGAGAATTGTTGGCCTCGGTTTTTATTTTGTTCTTTAACATTAGGCTGTTTTCTTACCATATGCCTCTTTCTGATGACCTACATATATTTTTAAAAAATCTACTATGGGCAATGTGTTACGCTAGTTGTAACACAGAATATGAAAGCATAAAAGGTAAACCTTCTGGGCCAGCCTAGTGGCTCAGTGGTTAAGTGTGCATGTTCTGCTTTGGTGGACCAGGGTTCACCAGTTCGGATCCCGGGTGCCGACATGGCACCACTCATCAAGCCATGCTGTGTTAGATGTCCCACATATAAAGTAAAGGAAGATGGGCATGGATGCTAGCTCAGGGCCAGTCTTCCTCATCAAACAGAGGAGGATTGGCAGCAGATGTTAGCTCAGGGCTAATCTTCCTCAAAAGAAAAAAGGTGAACCTTCTTCCTCAAGTAGATTACAATCTAATTGAGGAATTTAGCAAATACAGACATGAAAAGTTAACTAGAAATATAAAGTGTCTGGGATTACTTCTGCCTAGGAAGATTAGAAAAGACTCATATATTACAAGTGAATTTAGTGTTTCAATCCTTGCTAACCGAAGCTTTGAGGATATTTAATTTCTGGATTTTAAGAATATAATGTTTAAAGTATAAAAGAGATGCCAATAAGAGAAAAAGAATTAATTAGTCACTCAAATCTATTGAAATATACTGAATTAATTTTAATGAGAATAGTAAGTATGATATAGTCTGTTTCTTGCAGACTATAAGAAGACATCAATAATTGAAAGACTATTTTTGAAAAGTGTATAAAACAATACTTATCTTCATTGAACTGAGATACAGAGGGAAAATTATGTTTCTCCTTAGGCTCACTGAGTGATAAAGCTTGATTTGTATTTTGTTCTCTTTAAAACCCTATATTTTAAGCCAGATTTATGAATTTTCAGAATATCCATTTGTATTTTGTCCTACGAAATGGTTAACATCACTTCCCGTTGTGTGAGTAATTTGGAGTTAAATTAGCACGTTTGGTTGGAGGTCTGTGCTAATGATACCAATCCAATTAGTTTGTTCCCCATATAAACGAGGTAGCTTTGCTTTGTTTCCCATCTTAAATTGCACCCCTGTGGCCATTTTGAAATTGTGTGACATTTTTACAGGAAGATATCTTACAAGGAAATGTGGATGTATTAGTCAAATCCATAACCTTTATTCCAAATAATAAATGTGCTACAATTTATTGACGCTGAGTCAGTTGTATAATCTTCACATTTTAATTTTATCTAGTTTACTTATCTGCCTTTTGATGTGGCCTTTCTTTGTGGGCACCTGAAGCTTATCTGGGTGATGCACAGGCCAGCTGATGACACCTCTGTGTTCTATTTAAGGCGACGGCTAAAAACTATTGTTAGAGCTTTGTCTCTTGAGGAATGCCATGGCCTATTTACTTCAGAATTCACAGGTCTTGAGTTTTATAGTATCTTGGTAGATTTAAAACTTAGAAAATGTATTATCCTCTTATGTGTTCCTTAATTTGTGTATCTAAATGCTTTTTTAGAAAGTAGTGGATGTCTAATTTACGTTTCCTAGGTTGAACGTTACACTCCTTGTATTTTTTTTTAATCACTTCATACTATAACAAATTAAAAAGGGTGGCAGTACTTTTAGTAATCTCACCATGATATACTAACAAATCATTGTGCTCTTAAACAGGATAGAGAGGACAAAACTTAGTTAAGATAATGGGTTGTTATAAGCAATAGGAAAAAAGAATGAGAGAGAACTCCTTTAAAATAGCCCTTATTTAAAAACTAATGTTGTGAGCTTAGAAAAGGAGAGAATTAACCATTTAAAAGTAACCTTGAGGGGCTGGCCCCGTGGCCGAGTGGTTAAGTTTGCGCGCTCCGCTGCAAGCGGCCCAGTGTTTCGTTGGTTCGAATCCTGGGCGCGGACATGGCACTGCTCATCAAACCACGCTGAGGCAGCGTCCCACATGCCACAACTAGAAGGACCCACAACGAAGAATATACAACTATGTACTGGGGGGCTTTGGGGAGAAAAAGGAAAAAATAAAATCTTAAAAAAAAAGTATTTAAAAAAAAAAAGTAACCTTGATTCCTAAAGTCTTGAATAAAAACTAACCTTTTGCCAATATTTTTAGTATAGCACATATAAGTTTTTGATATTTCATGGAAACAGAAATTTTGAGATAACAAATAGTGACAGCAGTAGGATCCCAAGGATTAGATAAATATGCGATTCTTGCTGGAGCCTGAATAGACAGAGGACTTAGTGAGTGACTGGATGTCAGAGCATCAAGGATGACTTCCCAGGATTCTGGTCTAAGTAATGGAGTTGCTATTAACTGAGATGGGGAGACTGACAGAGGAATACATGGTGCAGTGGTGGATGATCAAGGCCCATCTTTGATATAAATCTGAGATCTTGTGAGACACAGAGGTAGAGATCTCATTTTGGCTGTTGGATTGAACATTGAGAATAGATCTGGGCTGGGTATACAAATTGAGGACTTGTTGGCAAATGGATAGTATTTGAAGCTATATGAGTGAATGAAATAATGTAGAGAATATGCTGTGGGTTGAATTGTCAAATCCCCAAATTCAAAGTTTCCAAATCCCACACTCCCTACCCTGCCACGTTCCTGAAAAAGACTTGTGGGAGTCTTAATTTTCAGTATCCTATAAAGTGGCCTTATTTAGGGTTAGGGTCTTTACAGAAGAAATCAAGTTAAAATGAGGTCATTAGGATTCTAATCCAGTATGATTAGCGTCCTTATAAAAAGGGGACATCTTGACACAGACACATGCAAAAGAAGAATGTCATGTGAAGATGAAGGCAGAGATTAGGGTGATTCTTCTACAAGCCAAGGAATGCTAAAAGTTGCCAGCGAACTCACCAGAAGGTAGGAGAGACATGAAACAGATTCTCCTTCATAACTCTCAGAATGACACCTTGATCTTAGATTTCTGACCTCCAGAATCGTGAGATAATATATTTCTGTTATTTAAACCACCCAGTTTGTGGTACTTTGTGATGGCAGCTGTATCAAACTAATACAGAAGGCATGTTTAATGAGAATATAAGAGATTGCAAAACTGAGCCCTGAAGTGCTGCAATATAGAGAGATCAGAGAAAGAAGAGAAGCCCATAAATGAGGCTGAAATTGAGAGGTCAGAGAATTAGGAAAAAATCACAATAGTGTAATATCATGAAAGTCAAGAACACAGAAAGAACCTCAAGAAGGGATTGGTCAACTGTCCTGCATGTTACTGAGAGACTGGCGCTGTGGCTTTAATGTTGTATTTGTTTCTGAGAAGCTATGATTCTATTATCTGCTTTAGGGAAGAGGTTCATCAAGGAAGAATAAACCCATTCTTTTATAAGTTACAATCCCAACAGCAAGGTCACAGGGTACCTGTTAGGCTCACAGCTAAACTTGTCTTCTCTAGAGACCTTGAATGATGTTTTAAAAAAATTTTCAGTGGATAACTCCAATTCTGACAGCAATTCTGGTGTGTGGGTTTTCCAACATCACCTAGCAATTCTCTGACATCAGCTGAGAGTCCTACAATTCAACTCAATTCTGACACTATATTCCTGGAAATAACATCAGGACTGTCTCCCCATCATGCATCATGCATCCCCTGCCACCCCCCCCCGGCCCCCGCACCCCAGGTTGTTTCGTGTGCTTCTGACTGGCTATAAATCAGAAGTTCCCAAGACTCCCCCTTTGGGGTCAATTAATTTGCTAAAGTGGCTCACAGAACTGAAGTAACATTTTCCTTCCTAGATTACCAGTTTATTATAAAAGGCTATAACTCAGGAACAGCAGGACGGAAGAGATGTATAGGGTAAGATATGGGGAAGGAGGAGAGAGCTTCCAGGTTCTCCGAACATAGCACCTTCCCCGAATCTCTCTGTATTCCGCAACCTGGAAGCTCTCCAAACACCATCCTTTTGGGTTTTTATGGAATCTTCATTACATAGGCATGATTGATTAAATCATTGGCTACTGGTGATTGAACTCAATCCCCAGCCCATCTCCCAGGGTGGGACTGAAAGCTCCAAGCCTCTACTATCACAGGGTTTACTCCAAGGGCAACCAGCCCCCATCCTTAGATTACATAGGTGCTTTCCAAAGTCCTGATTAACATAATAAAAGACATCCTTCTGCTCTCATCACTTAGGAAATTCAAGGGTTTTAGGAGCTCTGTGCCAGGAATGGGGTCAAAGACCAAATATATATTTCTTGGTATAAATCACAATATCGCAATAACATAGCCACATGGTTCAAAATTAAAAAGTGAAAAGTCCCCTCCTGTACCTCCTGTAGTCATTCAGTTCTCCTCCCCAAGGGTGCCTATGTTACTCTTTTATTTTGTGTCTGTGCAGACATACCTTAGGCATATACAAGTATTTATAAGAAAATGTGAATATAGGGGCTGGCCCAGTGGCGCAACAGTTAAGTTTGCAGGTTCTACTTTGGTTCGCCGGTTCAGATCCCGGGTGTGGACCTATGCACCGCTTGTCAAGCCATGCTGTGGCAGGCGTCCCACATATAAAGTAGAGGAAGATGGGCACAGATGTTAGCCCAATCCTCAGCAAAAAGAGGAGGATTGGCAGCAGATGTTAGCTCAGGGCTAATCCTCCTTCTCCTCAAAAAAAAAAAAGAAAGAAAATGTGAATATATATTTTCCCCCCTTTATAATGCAAGAGGTGCCATGTTATAAACACAGTTTTGTGCCTTACTTCTCCCTTTAGTAATATGTTTCCAAGTTCTTTCCATACCCATATACAAAGAACTTCCTTATTCTTATTTATAGCTGAATTATATTCCATTTTCTGGATATAATTTATCTAATCAGTCCTCAGTTGGTGAGCGCTTCAGTTGCTTCCACTTTCCTAGCAGAAAATAATTCTGTCATGAATGTACTTGTATCTTATTTGAATGTGACCAAGTTTGTCTGTATGATAAACCCCTAATGGCAGAATTGCTAGGTCAAAAGATGGTGATCTTTTAATTTAGATGGATATTGCCAAATTGCATGCTGTGTGGGTTTCAGCAATTTGAACTTACATGATCCAAGTAAAAGGATCTGTGTTTCCTGTACCCTTACCAAAGCAGTGTTTTACCAAATTCTTCATTTTTGTCAAATTGGTAGGTAAAAAATGGCATCTCAGGATAGTTGCAATTTGCATTTCTCTGGTTATGAGTAAAACTCAACGTCTTTTCTTCTGTGAAAGCATTTGCCCATTTTTCTATTGGGTGGTCTGTTTTTCTTGTACCTTTGTAAGGATCAGTTTATATATCAGGGAAACTGATTCTTTTTCTATGACATGAATTGCAAAATTTTCCCACATGGTCATTTTTTGCTTTGTTTATAGTTTTTTTCACCCTGCCCAGATTGTTCATTTTTACAAGGTCAAATTCATCAATGTCTTCCTTTATGGTCTGACCCTGCCTTCTGTCCATTGGGCACACTTTAGACTAAACTGATCTTGCCTTAACCCCAAATCATATTATGACATTAACTGCTTATAGTTGGGATATTAAATACTTGTTAACGCATGCCATAGAAGTTCTCGAGTCAGTATGACCTCTTAAATTGTTTAAGATTTTTCTCCAATCTTATTTCAGCCTTAAAGGTAGTTTGAAAAAGGAAAGAAAAGGGAAAGTTTAACCTAATTCTGATATTATGTAAATAAACTTGAATTAATGAAGAGTAAATAAATAAAATCTTAAAACATATTTGGTAAGTGTAGCTGGCATTCTAAATGTTGACTTTTTCCTTCCCTCTGGTGTATATTAAACTACATGTAGTCATCCAACTTCCTTTAGGTGGTATTATGAAAAGATAAATTCTTCAGATACAAAATTTTAAAAAGGACTCCATGAAGGCGTCATTTAAAGTATTATTAAATTTGTGAATTTTGATGTGAAATCAAAGCATATTTTGTTGTTTGTTTTTTTCTGATATTCTATTTAAAATACTTTATTGTAAAATAAGTAAAATTAACAAAAAGACAAGGAGCGAATTGCTTTACAGTTCATTCATCGTATTCATATAAAGGTAAGAACTTCGTTGTAACTTTTACTTCTTATGAAAGAAAAACGATTTCACAAAGCACATTTCTATGACTGAAGTCAGAAGGGAAAGATTAACCATAGCAGAATCACTGTCTGGTGACTGCGGATGTGACGAGTAGGATTGATATTTGGAATATCCAGGAGAAAAGATGTATTTTGATGCTTAAAGGAACAGTTTTGCAAATGATACCTGATAATGTGATTTTTTTAATCTGAATTGAAGTAAAGAATACTAACTTTGTTTTTCCTTGACAATATTTAAAAGGAAATGGCTTTTGCTTGGTTTGATCCAGGTAGATAAAAGTGAAGAGGACAAATGACCAGAATTTCTATTATCTAAGACTTGTATGTTTCTGCCTATAGTCTTGTATGGAAAAATTCTTTCTATAAATAGATTTTGTTTTTTAAAGTAAGATACTAGGCTAAGCACAAATTGCAGACAAACAAGTTTAGGTTTCTGTAGGACTCATTCACTAAAAGTCTGACCAGACCAACATTCTGAATTAGCTTTTCTTGAAAAATTCATTTAAAACTCTGCCTAGGCTTGGAAGCCCAGCCTGGTGAGTTACACTTTAAAATGTATGGCGGGAGGGGTGAGCTTGTCCACTAACTTATTGCTTGACCTTGGCCAAGCCATCCAACGGACTGTAATTCTGGCCACTTGCAGAATCCACACAAAGTGACACTATAGCCTTTCCATCAGAGAGGGTTTTATAGAGCCAGCCTTAAAATTAGTTTAAGTTAGTCTAAAATTCTTAGCACAAATTTCTGGCCCTATGGTCATATATCTGCTGACAGGATGCACTTACCTTTGTTCATTTTGTGTAAGAGTGTGTGTATTCTGTTTGTGGGCACGATAAATTTCACTATACTGAAATTCATTATTTCTTTTCCTGCTAAGTTGATACTCAGGTTACTGCAGATAAAAACGACAAAACTTCAGTGTCAAGATAAAAAGAATTCCCCTTTGTTAAAAATGATCTCATTTAAACATCATTCATTAACTCCATGCAATTGATAGAGTTTAACACTTTATTTGCTACTCTGGACACATTATTTTTTCCAGGGAAGAGCAAAAAATGAATGAATATTCACACTTAACTTTTAGCTTCAGGCAAAAATGTATTATGCACTGTATTTTGGTTTTTAAAAATAATCACCTTGTCATAGTTCAATGGCAAAGTGAAGTCAACTCTGTCAATAGAGACAATCTGAGGGAGAAGAAAACCACTCTTCACCCCCTTGAGTATCATTTCATGTGAATGCTCCTGATTTTTCACCTGCTACTTTTTTGGGAATGCTCCATGGGACAATATAATGAAGTCTAAAATACCACACACTGAAAACTCATCTTTGCTGACAGCACATAGCTGACAAGTACTGATGTTCTCATACATTGTCCCTATTTGAACACTATATTTTATGTACGTAAAATGCATGTCTAGAAGGTTCCTTTTAAACTCCTCAAGCACAGAAAAAACCTGGATCCCCATATGTCTAACAATGTATTGCATGAATATATTAACACCATCACAGCACCAACTGCTTTCATTGTTTTGCTGTAAATGAAATCATAGTCAGGATATATATCACTTAAATGTATTTTTCGACATAGCCCAGAAGAAAGTGAAAGCGTTGTTAAAATATATTTAGGTAAAACAAAAAGAATAAAAGTAGCAGATATTATCTATAATAGAAGATATTGGCAATTGAATGCAGCTGACATGATTATTTTTTTTTGCTAAAGAGAGGTGATAGGATTGTAGAGGACGTTTCAGTTGTATTATTTTAAAACTTACTCTTGTTGAATAAAGACTGAAATGATTTCCAGAATTTTGTGTTGATATTTTAGAGGCCAGGTACTTTTAAATTTTACTTTTGCCTCTGTCTAAAGCAGATTAAGAGTAAATTAAGATTATTCCCTAAGGAAACCAAGATAACTTTAATAGCCTGAGTGGTTCAGTTTTCCTACCTTCTATATTATTACTTTTATTTTAATAGGGATCAAAAACTTTAACTAAAGAATTGATACTACTCTGGCACTTTTCAGATATTTCACAGCAAATGTGAATAACTAACAATGAATTAATGCATGAAGACAAAAAGGGGAGTTCCAGGATCTTTCTAAAAATCACAGAAAAGAAAAGGTTATTCTTCATATGAGTGTGGATATAATTAATATAGGTTTGTCTTTAATATTTTATTTTTTGCCCTGGTTTGGTACCCTGTGAAAATCACTTAAGCTCTCAAAGATTGGGATCACAATGACCATAGGACTAATGGTGTCTAGATTCTATCTTCTGATAGTGATATTCTGAGGTCATATGAGAGTTACAGAGACTTTGAGATCTTCAGAAGAAAAGCTTAACATGAATTTACGTGGAAGTCACTGCCAAGAATTAAACATACTGCATCTGAAAGAATCTTTGGTTTGATAGTCTTTTCTTAAATTTCAGGAGAATAAGTTAAGAAAACTCATGTTATGACAGGAAGCAAAAAGCCAGCAGTCGTTCAAAATGGTTGATCCAAGAAAGAAATTGTATTGAGCTGTGGTAAATGAGCAGAGTAAGGACAACTTCAGTGAATTTCATAAAGGTCAAAGACAGCTTTGTAGACAAAAGTCCCGAGCTGTTTGTGTTCTTCAGCTCCCCAAGATTTTTTCTTATAGAATTCCATATATGTGGACCTAATTTTCTAAGGGATTGTAATAAAAGCCACAAAAGCAAGTGTGGGTAACTATACAAATTAGTAGTATATCTATAGATAGATAATTCCATAAATGCCAAATAAATGCATGTGTGAGAAACATGTGTGGTTTTTATATTTGTATATAGTTTGTAATTATTTTTAATTCCATTTTACAAACTTAAAAACTTTCTGGACAGAGTGAGAAAGACATGCAGATAGTGTGACATTGTCGATGGAAGTAAGATGGATGAACTAAGAATATTTTTGTCATGGTTTAAAATGGCCATCAGTTACACATCACTTAACAAAATCCAGTTAGTGGTCAATTACAGACTTTGCTCATTTCTTCACACCATGTCTCCCTTTTCTTCTAAGATGGTTTATTAACAAGAGCAACTTCGTGCACTATTTGAGAACAAAGGAGATGAAAATCATATCTCGTTATGTGCCTTGAGTTTCTTCTCTCTTCCTTCCACCCCCTCTACTCTTCCTGAAGCACGTTGGATGTACCTCTGTCATGGCACTGACATACATTGAAATTGTATGTTTAGAATCCTTTCCCTAGCAGACAAGGGCATCTCTTTTTGGTATCACTAGTGCCTGTGCACAGTATTTGGGAATTTTTATTGAATTGAACTGAGTATTGTGCCTATGCTCAAGAAATACCACTAAGACGATGTTTTCAAAGGGAAGGTTATGGAAATTTGGTGGTAGCTTAGGAGACCAGGCATAGGCATTTAAATTATTAGGGTAACCATGGTGTGTGTTAATAAACATATAGCAACAAAATGTAATGGGATAGCTGTTCTGGTAAGACCGAGTTTGGAGTAATGTGTCAATTTCTCAGTAATGCTCTTTTGAAGGTCGTTAGTGTACAATGTAATTGGAGAAAGGGTTGAGGAAACTAGAAAAGTTCAACCTGGAGAAGGCTCTTGGGGGCTTTATCTTTGTTTTGATTTTATTAGGTTCTTATGAAGAAAGATTACATTTCTTTTTAGTGGCTCCAAAGGGAAGAATTAAATGAGTGGCTATAGTTAGGTAGAAGCACATTTAGCTATATATAAAAATGAAATTTGGGGGCGGGCAGCCCCAGTGGCCTAATGGTTAAGTTTGGCGTGCTCTGCTTTGGTGGCCCAGGTTCCATTCCTGGGAGCAGACCTACACCACTTGTCAGTGGCTATCCTATGGTGGAAGCCCACATGCAAAATAGAGGAAGATTGGCACAGATGTTAGCTCAGGGCTCTAATCTTCCCCAGTAAAAAAAAAAAAAAAAGAAGAAGAAGAAAAACTTTCTATTTTTCAATGTTTTTAGCATTTTAAATCAAAATAAATACATAATTACATATACTATTATCCTTTTATAAATGTAACAATGTTTTCACAGTAAAGTAGAAGAGACAATCTCATAATAGAGGATATTTTCTTACTATGAATAAATTTAAGATAAACTCAGGACATCATTCTTACTTCTCTCAATTTGTCATGAGCCAATGAAAACATCATGAATTGGCCCTGATCTACGGAGAACTTTTGGGAGCTGTCGGCCTCAATTATATTTTTATTTCCCTCTCTGAGTCTTTAATTCCGTGAATTCAATATAAGGGCAAAGGACAACTTTTGGTAGTAGTTTTAAATCAAAGATTTTAAAGTTATTTAGAGTGTAAAAGCATCTTTAATCCCTTATTAATGAATCAACAAAACATTAATCCATATAGAACTAGAAGAGAAAGAGAGAGTTAAAAGAAAAGGATTTCACTTGCTTAAAGTCCTCTAAAATGCATCTGGATATTTCTTCTCTTCTCAGTAAACTCTATTTAGTTGTTGGTGCAAGTGGTAACTGAAATGGAGTTTTCTGCTTCCTCATTTTCTCTTCATTCTTCTGATGGGCCGACTGGTTTCAAATATCAGAGCTCTAATGATAGGCCATAATTTATATATGAGGGTTAGCAAACTCTAGCTAAGTGGTCCTAAGAATTGAAGAATGTAGTCAGTATTTTTCCAATGTCCTACAGCCTTTTACAGCTTAAGAAAGAAGAGTGAAGCAACACAGAGTTAATTTCTTCCACTGGAAAGTAGCCACCTTTCTATCCAATTGTAACTAAAAGAAAATGTATTTAATTTATTATTTCAATTTACAGAAGTGCATCCACAGCTCAGACTTCAGTGTAACACAGAGTATATATTTCATTTTGGTAAAGAAAGACTAAACTGAATCAATATTGGAAGGACCTGGCACTGTGTGGAGGTCAACACACTCCAGATCATTTGGACTACCCAGCAAATCTGTGTGTGTGAATCCTGAGTATGTGTGCCTTACTCATTGCCCTGCATATTTAAAAATAGCACACCTAGGGGTGTTATTATCTGAGTGCACAAAAGTGCTTATTAGATCTGGTGCATATTCAATCCATAGTCCCCCCCCCCCATCATTGCACGTGTAGCTCTTCTGTTGCTTAGACCAGAATCATTAATTTTAGGACCTTATTCTTCACTTTCTGGACTGAACAATTCTTACATTCTAAACAATTATTGAATTCTGGACTATAGGCTAAAGTGGCTTATTCAAACATCATAAAGTTTTATGTTTCTTTAAAACCTTCCTTTTGAAGAGCTTTTGCTCCTTTTTTGTTTGTTTGTTTCTATAAAGTTCTAGGAATTTAAATAGCAGCTATATCACTCAATACCCTTGTTTAACCAACTCCAAAACCTTGATTTCTGTTATGCACTGGGTTATCTTCTTTCTATGTTCAAAGTAACATGTACTTTTTCTCATGATCATCACAAAAATAACACGATTCCAGCAAAAAAAAGATAATCAGTGTCATAGAGGATCATCCCACAGCAACAACTGATAATGAATCTATTTGCCAAGTTAAGCAAAAGAGTGTAGCACAAAATGGATCTTCTATCGACAGAGACATTCTGAAATCTAACTTAGGTTTGTTAACATCAAGATCAGTCCTCTCTTATGGGGCCCTGTATTTTCGTGTGTTTTTGGTTTCGATCCCACTCTCCTCAGTTCTTCTCAAGTCCTGCCATAGGCTCAACAGACTTTTTATTTTTTAGGTTCAGAATCAGAGTTATACCATAGCACTCAGGAGGGCAGTGCAAAATATCTCATTGGAGTTCAAGGACATGATCAAAGTCGTCCACATAAAAGTTAGTGAAAAGCGTGCAGTAATCTGAGGGACGCTTTCCATGACTTTTTCATGGCTTGGCACTGGAGTTCTGTGATAGTCATCCAGAATAGGATTAGCAAAAATGAAATTGTCTCCAACTCAAGGGATATACTTACAACTGAAGGCATACACTTACTTTCATCTTTATCTTAAGACTCATTACTTCCGGATATTTGCTGAGGTGTAGCCAAGCTGTTGTTTGAAGTGCCAACCAAAATAACCTGCTACACCCTTACTAACTAAAAAAAAAACCCCAAACACAATCACATCTAGAATAGAATTTTATTGCAAGATCATTTCTAGGCATTTATTTGGAATTAAAAAGGAATCTTCTAATACCAAATTATTAAAAATATCATTTTAAATTGATATTTCCCTTTTGAGACTACTCTGGTATTCTGGCATTTTAGCTGATCTATGTCATTTTCACTTCAGTTTAGAGAATTTTCTAAGATTCGAGGCACAATTTTTTATAGCAGATGCTGATGCATGTTTTTCAGGAGTTTTTTTTTTTTTATCCTTAATCACTTCCCTACTCATTTGATTCTAGACTCTAAATAGACTCTAGCTCAATCAAGGAGCCTTAGGCCGTAAGAACAAATGGAATATCAAATCTGCAAAAACAGAAAAGAATGGAGAGGTTGATGAAGATATGAGGGCTTCACTTATCAACAGAGAAGGTGAAGGATGGAGAAGGTAATTGAAAACTGACATGGAGGGGCTATTAGAAACATTCTTCAGTATTCTAGAAGCACTTTCACGAGGTGTTCTAGTGAGAAAAATAAGACTATATAGCAGAGTCACTTCTGAGGCCCTTGCTTGCACACAAAAATTAAAATTCTAAGGGTATTCTTCCTTATTTCTATTATTTCCAGAGTACAATTTGATGTGCTAGGAAATAAATTAAAATACAACTATTTTATCTAATTTTAACGAATTTAACTGATTAAACAAATGTCTAACTTTTCTCTCTCTTTCAAAGATTACCTTTTCATAAATGAGAATCTTCAGGTGGATTATAATTTTTTCTTTTACCAATAGAATGATTACCAATGGTTGTTAATTTCTTTGGAGTTGTGAATCCATTTGAGAAGCCCAACAAAAGGTTTGGACCCTCCTCCAGATAAATGTTTATGTACACGTACAATTTTAGAAACAATTTTTATGGGCTTTATAAAATGAAGCCCATAAACGTTCATCCATGAATGCTTAAGAGGTCCTAGATTAAAATAAGATAAGATTGTAGGTTAGGTGACAACTTATCATGACTGAAAAGAATTTTGTTGGTTCCTTGGAAGTAAAATATAGCTGACAAGGCACTTGATCCTGGTTGTAATCTTCAGAGATGACATAGTTTATTGGCCTGTAATGAATGTTCAGGGTTTTTGGAGTTATACCAACTTCAATTTTAAAGTAAAACTTCTTCATTGCTATCCTTTGCTGCATTTATTTGAGAAGTGAGAATAATTTCCAGTATGCTTTCCAAATAGAATCCAAGTTAATTTCTGTTAGTGACAGGATGCGCAATATCATATGTAAACAAAAAGGGCTACCTAATTAAAAGATTTCTGAAGATTTCAATTTCCTAAATGTTGGTGCTCATACTAAATAACATGTCTCAATTGAGCCAGCTTACATCACTGCCAAGTTTCTGTCATTTGGCAGGTTGTTCCAACACTTAAACTCACATATTCAATGAAAAGAGCTCTGCAGAAAAGGACATTTTTTCTGAATGAACGGTCTTACCTGCCATCCACATATGAAATCAACTATTACCCCATGCCAGTTATCATTGGTGGGGCAGTCAGTGAATCATTAACATTGACTGAGTGGTTACTGTGTGCTAAACATTGAAGTAAAGTACACAATCTCTATCTTAAAGAGCCATGGTGTCTTGGAGCGGCAACTAGGATTTAGAGTGATAAATATTATCATGGGGCAGTATGAGACCAAATCTAGGCCCTCATCCAGGCTTGGAGGTTAGGGAAGATTTATTGATCCTGGTAATGTCTAAATTTAGAAATCAAGATGAGTAGAACATAGTATGAGCAAGGCAAAGTTATTTGGGAAAACTATTATGGGAATGGAAAAGTTGCTGTGGTATCTAAGAGGAAGATATAGCAAGTATAGAGTACAGAGAGCTAAGGATTTTGATCCCAAGAGCAATGTGAAATTAGTGCACAATTTTAAGGAGAAGAACGAGATGCACTATTTGGAAGTTTAGAAATGCCACTCTGGCTGCAGTAAAAAATAGTTAGAAAGTTGGATGCCATTGAATGATTGTAGGTGAAAGATATTGGTGACCTGAGTAAAGGTAGATAATGTACAGGAATAAAGTATTAAATAATTCACTAGAATTAATGATTTTGGAAGGAGACCAAAGAGTAAAAAATGACCCTGGGGTCAGTTGGTGGTGTAGTGGTTAAGTTTGCACACTTGGGCAGCCAGGGGTGCATGGGTTTGGATCCCAGGGGCAGATCTACATACTGCTCATCAAGCCATACTGTGGGGACGTCCCACATATAAAATTGAGGCAGATTGGCACAGATGTTAGCTCAGGGACAATCTTTCTCAAGCAAAAGAGGAAGATTGGCAACAGATGTTCACTCAGGGCCAACCATCCTCACCAAAAGAAAAAAAGAGAAACAAATGATACTCTCATTTCTGTTTTATGTAACTTGATAAATGGTAGAACAATTCACAGTAAGTGATTGATAGAAGAAAAAGTTTTGGAAGGAAAGAAGATGAGTTCAATTTGAAGTATGTTGAGTTACAGTTGAAAATGGAAAATCCACTTAGTAACTAGATATGTGGATTTGATGTTATGAGTGAGACCTAGGCTATAAATATAGGTATGGGTATTATTCATGTATACACAGGTAATTGGTCTCATTTACTTTTATTGAAGTAATAATGGTCTATAATATACAAATTTCAGGAGTACTTCATTATGTTTCACCTTCTGTATGGACTACATTGTGTTTCTCATCAAAATTCTTGTTGCTATTCTTCACTGTACACATGTGCCCCTTTACATCTTTCACCTCCCCACCCTATTCTTCTCCCCTTGGTAACCACCAATCTGTTCTCTGTGTCTATGTGCTTTTTTGTTTATCTTCCACATGAGCAAAATTAGACAATATTTGTCTCTCCTTGTCTGGCTAATTTTGCTTAATATAATACCCTCAAGGTCCATCTACAATGTCACAAATGGGAGGATTTCACCTTTTTTATGGCTGAGTAGTATTCCATTGTATATACCACATCTTCTTTATCTATTCATCCATTGATTGGCACATAGGTTGTTTCTGAGTCTTGGCTATAGTGAATAATGCTGTAATGAACATTGGGAGGCATACATCTTTTTGAATTAATGTTTTCATGTTCTTTGAATACATACCCAGAATTGGAATAGCTGGATATTTGAGGAATCTCCATACTGTTTTCCATAGCGACTGCACCAATTTGCATTCCCACTAGCAATCTACACAGATAATTGAAGTCATAAGAGAGGATGAGATTAACCAGGAAGAATGGAGATAGAGAGAGAGAGACTGAGACAGAAAGAGAGAGAAAGAGAGAATTGAGAGGAAGAGAGTCAGGAAATGGAATAGAAGAAAAGGGAAGATATGGACAAGATGCAATCAGATTTGAGGACAGAATTCTGCAGGCACCAATCCTATAGGGCATGATGGAGGGAATGAATTTTAAAAAGAAGGCTTGAAAGAAGCAGCCAGAAAGTAAGATAAAAACCTACTCGGTTGCCCAGATGCCAGGAAATATGAGTGCTTCGAGAAGGCAAGAATTACCAACAGTGTTATTTCCTACAGAGACGTCATATCCCAATTAAAATAAGAATGAAAATGAATCATTGGATTTATTGACAAACACAAGTATGTTTGTCAAGTATGTTTTATGTTTATTGACAAACATAGAACAAACATTGAAAGTGCCCGATGAACATGAGCTTTTGAGAACAATCTCAGTGAAGGTGACTGTAGAAGCCAGAATATCGTGGGTTGAGAAATGGGAAGGGAGAAAGCGAAAGCAGTGAAAGGAAGTGCTCTCCCACGTAGCTGGCTGCTAAGTGGAGGGCAGACAATACCAGACACTATTCACTTAAAAAGTATCTCCCATCTGTTGCCCAAAAGAGCTGTATTTTTTTCATATAGGTAAAGCAAAATGCTACCAACTGTGTATTGTTGCCAAACTAAAATAAACTACCAAACATAGTTCTGAGATTTATTAGGTTTTGTATATTTTATTTTCCTTCCCTTGTTAGGAAAATCAGCAAGTTTACAATCACTGTGAATACTATTTGGCTTTTGTTTTCATATGCAATGTCAAGATTGGGTATAAGAGTCAGAGACAGACAAAAGGGAGAAGAGAAACTCCACCATCTTTCTCTTGGGTTTGGATCAGCTGAGGTTCTCCCTAAGGGATAGAAGTAAGCCTATTGAGAGGAGACTACCTGCTCTGCTTTAATTCTTATTTCAAAATGCTGAATCACTGGTTTGAGGGCCTAACTGAGCATTAACTCTTGAAATAGTCAAAAGATTCCAAGTAAGAAAATGAGTTTGAGAGACAAAAATCTCCCTGTTGCATTGGGTTCCAGTGATCACAGCCTTGGTAGGTTAGGGGAGCTATCCATGATAAAGGTCTAGAGAATTTGGGTGCCAGTGTATTTCTGCAGGGCCCACCATTAGTTTAGCATGCAGAGATATGGGATATTAAATTTACACAACACAAAGATTCTGATCATCCAGTTCTTTAATGTTTGTTAGAGAAACGACGAACTGAACTCTGCACCCAAATTGACCCGATGCTGTAAATGCGTAAGTTGATGAGCTAAGAAATTTGTCAAATTTGTAGTAATTATTTTTCAGTTTATAGTAATTCTAATTCATTGGTCACCTTGTTGAGTGCACCATATCATGCTATGACAGCATATTTAAAATAATTATTAATAATAATTGATTATTAATTAATTATAAATAATATAATAAACCTTTTTATATTATAAAATACAATATATATGATATATTATTATATATATTTATATGTGATATAAATATTATACTATATTTACAGAATATAATAAAAACTATATTTTTTATATTACAAAAATATAATAAAAATAATATATAAAAATAATATAATAAAAAACACAATAAACAACCTATTTAAGATAATTAGGTAAAAATTCCTTGATCATTTGAGTTCAAATAAGGGAAGTGATCTAAAATATTTTAAAAACTATTTTGAATATAATTGAATTAGTATCTAAATCATATTTTCCTGTGCTTTTTATTTAGCAAAATCATCTAACATACATCATTGTAATGGTCTTTACTATCTTTATTTTTATAGCTGGCATTTTTTTGTGTGTGCAAGTAATGTGGGATGAAACTGTAGTATAGGGGTTAAAAGCTTGAGATCTAGAATCAGACAAGCTTGGTTAGAATTCTAGTTCTGCTGTTGACCAGCTGGGTAATCTTAAGTGAACTGTTGCATTCCTCTGTGCCTTAGTTTCCTCATCTATAACAAGATGATTGGAGGTGGCTGGCCCCATGGCCAAGTTCTTCAGTTCACGCACTCTGCTTCTGCGGCCCAGGATTTTGCTGGTTCAGATCCTGGGCACGGACCTAGCACTGCTCATCAAGCCATGCTGAGGCGGTGTCCCACATAGCAGATCCAGAAGGACCTACAACTAGAATATGCACCTATGCACTGGGGCTCTTTGAGGGGAAGAAGAAGAAGGAAAAAAAAGATTGGTACCAGATGTTAGCTCAGGGCCAATCTTTTAAAAAAAAAACTAATGATTGGAATGGTACTTAGAGCCTTGAGATGTTGTGAAGATTAAATGAGATAACTCAAAGCTGGATGCAGTAAGAATTCAGTAAGTGCTAGCTCTCATTGTTAATGTTGTTATTTTATTACCTGGGGGTTGTAGAAATTTAAAAACACCAAAAAACAAGAAGAAAATTAAAATCACTGCAAGACAACAAAATGTCACCACAAATATTAATACTAATATTAATACTCTGGTGTAAAGTGTGTACGCAACTTTACATAAACAAAAATGGGATCGCATAGGTCATATTACTTTATAATCTATTTTTGTTTCACTGAATAATATATTATAGTGATTTTTCCTAATATATTCCATGGAATATTTATATTCCATAGTATATTTACACGGCATAATTATAAATACTTACCTATGTTTATTTTCTAGGCATACACCGTAATTTACTTAACCAACCCTATAGTTGAATATGGTCTGTTCCTACACTTTGCTATTATAAACAGCACTGTGATGAGCATCTAGGCCTAATAAATGTTGGTGTATATCTTTAATCATATTCATAATTATAACTGCAAATATATTTCTAGGCATAAAGTCCTGAGTTAAAGGGCAAATTCTTTTTAGCTTTTTTCTCTAGACACACGTGGTTCAAATTTATAATTGAACTGGTGGTGAACAAGAGTATTCTTCCCCTGCAAACCTTGAACATGGGATGCTATCCATTTTTACAGTCTGCTAATTTGATGTTTCCTAGTACTTTTAGAAATTCTGTTAGCATACATCTTACAGGCTTTGATTTTGGAATGTTTATAATGCCTCCATTTTAATTTATTTTGCATGCCTGTCAGAATAATTATCCCGAGCCTTAGTACTTCTTTCTTTAGAAATCCATTTAGGAAATGTTGACATTTTCTTTTTTATCCAGCAATTCTCTGTGGAGTAGTATGTAAGAACAATGATAGGAAGTAATAAAAGAATATTGCATCTGTATTACCTCTGTGGGTTAAATGATTTTCCCATGGTTATGCATCTTCTTTGGGGCAGAGGTGGCACATCCAATGTTCTCTGTGATTCCTTTCAGCTTCTTAAAACCCAAGTCATATATGACTAGTGAAAATACTCATTTATTTCAAAAGAATATTATTTTTATATCAGAAACAAACATACAAATAATAAACCAAATATTGGAATACTTAAACATGTTGAAAATATCTGGCTGTACTTGTGCTATGTTTTGTTGCTGTTATTCTAAGTATTTGATGTGATCTAATATTGTTCTGAGATTCTTGTAATGAGAAAGAGTAAATTTTCAAGTTATAATTACCATTGATAATAAACCAATTATCACACAGGGACTTATACAGAAATAGCTCAGTAAATAGTGTTATTTAAGATTAAGTATTATTTAAGATGAAGAAATACAAACTTGAGTTGTTGAATAATATCTATAAGTTGGCTTGTAATGCCTTGGAATTTTGGCAATTTATAGAAAAGTTTGATATGTAGTAAAAGTTGATCAAAAAAGTGAAAGCCTTTAATAATAAATCAGAAGCTATAAATATATTATACTTTGTTGTCAGGCAATAATGCCCTAGATATTAATGAATAAACTAGCTATTATAATTTTTAATATTATGATAACTAATGAATAAACTAGTAATATGTTTCTTCCAGTGAAACTTTCAATAACTTGCTTGAAAATAAATAAACATCAAGGTTTATATATATATATGTATATATCTTAGTTTTACCTTATATATAGTTTTGTTTTTTCCTTAGGAAGGAAGTTTTATTTCCAGACCCCTAGGAAGACATTACAAATAATGAAGATAGAAGCCCAAATCAAACCCTGAAACAAACAGAGACAGGCCTGTGGGAGAGCCAGGAGGACCCAGCCCGTCAGTGGTGAGAAGTAAGCAAGAAGCATTCTAGACAGGGACCTCACTCGAAGTCTGAGTCTGTTTATTAGTGTGACTACTCTGGGGAAAGAGGGTTGAGAATCAGAAATCCCCACCCCAACAACCCCAGTGCTGCCCTGGATGATTAGGAGAAAGAGAAGGCAGCAGCACACGAGGGCAAGGATGTTACTCAGTGTGACCTTGGCTTTTACTGCCTGCTCTTATCCCCAACAGTCCATCAATAAATTACCCTGCCTATCTCAGGGGTTGAGCTGGGAGAGAAAGCAAAATGGTCATAGCCTCTGAAAGAAGCGATGGGGCAGCTTCGCACTGGGCAGGGCTACGGGAGGACACAGTCTGACTCTTGCTTCGGCCTCTGCTGATGATCCATGGCTGGGCATCCACACACAGGTCCTCTCCCCTGCGACAATGGAGCCACGTTGGCACAGTCTGGAATGCTTGTTGCCATTAGTACTCTTTTTGCTGAAGTGTCAAGTCCCTAAGACCCAACATGCCTTGTGGCTGCTGCTGCTGCTGCTGCAAGAATAAGGGGATTAGGTAGTCCTGGTCTTCTTGCCACTGCTTTTCTGGGGAGCCACTCCCACCTTCTGCTCCACGCCTCTTGTCCATGATTTAGTTGAAAGCCAGAGTCACAAAAGCAGCTGTCTCCATCCACAGTGTGCAGGCTCTCCCACATCACTTGCTCCTCCTGTAGAAAGCCCTGGTCAGTGATCAATAGGTATAAGTAACTCTTGTGCTTAGGCATGATGCTAAAGTGGTTGTTTCAGAAAAAGACACTAAGTTCACCCTTCTTGGCACCTGCCATTAGCTCAAACAGACCACAGTAGCTCAGCTGTGCTGCGGTGGTCTGCAATCAGGCCTCTGTCACAAGGTTGGTGTCGCTGGAGTGCTTGCAGGAGATAGTCTTCTCTACCAGCTCATTGAAATTCAGTTTCCCAACTACACTCACAGTCTCAGATTCTGTGGATCAACAAGCCAGCCAGGATACAGAGGTAAGCCTCGTAGGTCGAAGATACCGCACTCAAATGTGTACTCAGAATCAGAGACACCTGTGAATCATACGTTGACATCCTGACCTGTGGCCAGTTCAGGCAGCACTGTCATTGCATCATCCACATTCTGCTGCAAATTAAGCTGAAGTCCCTCTGACTTCTGGGGCTTGATGGACAGGAGGCAGTCTCCAAGATGGGCCCTGAACTCATCTAATGTGATCACTTCCCTCTAAGGGAGCAGCACATACACATAAATACATATACATATATATACACACACACATAAATATGTATATATATATACATATATGTCATGTGTATATGGCATCTTTATATAAAATTGTTACTTGGATCTTTCATTAGCTCTTACTACGTGCTCAAAGTGTTCCTTTAAAGTCATGTTTTCAATCTTTCAGCAATTGTCTAAAAAAATGCTTAAATTGCTATTATTTCATATAGCTCATTTTGATTTCTAGCCTCATCATCTTTCACATCACTTTTAAAGTATGGTGAAATGAAAATATTTAACAATTGAGAGAGAGAAAATAGAGAACATCTTTATGTAATAGAAGCTGAAATATGTGTGCATATGTACATATGTGTGTGCGTATACAAGCATACACATACATGCACACAGATGTATATACATACAAGGATATGTATAGACATGGAAATGTATATATTTATACATATATATGTATACATGTGTGTATACATGTGTGTAAACACATTCACATTATAAGCATATGTTGTATGCTAGATGAATCATATGTGTATTTTCCCTATATTTTAACAATGGGAAATGTATAAATTTTAAAACAATCAAATAGAAAGAGATGAGATAGAAACTGACTTACTTTAAGGTAATTATTGTCGTGGACAATAATTTTCCCTTCTTCTGACAACTAACATTAAAAGACTTCAAATCCATCTTGACATATCACACAGTTTACTTACATGACAAACACATTCTCTGTTCTCCTGAAAGAAAAATAAAAGAATCTCTACATAATCTGACACTAACTTTATAATGGGCTCAGTTGAAGGAGATGTGAGAATTGGCAATTCTGAAATTGATTGTTAGGAAGTTTGGTTGCTCTTCTAAGCCCCTTTTGTTATATTTTAGCTTTGAATGTTAAAACAATTTCAGTAGAAATAGTGGTAATGACAGTGCCTATAAAAATGTTGTCCAAAATTTTTAATCAGTTTCAACAAAAATCGTTTACAAATACACATTTGAGACCATCATCAATGAAATTTCAGTAGAGACAAACTTCTTCCTCTGCGTGTGTGTGTGTGTGTGTGTGTTTTAATCCATTAGAAAATTCAGTCTAGTTTGCCTGACATAAGGGCGGTAGGTTTCTATCTCTTAGTCTAATTAACACCTTTAATCTTTTTTAATGGTTAGGCATTCTCTCTTTGGTTTTGAGGCATGCTAGAGATAAAAGCACAGAGGCTGGAGGTTAATCCTTCTTGTACTTTATTTCTTAATTTCTGCCACAAGGATTCCCTTTCCATCATGGCTATTTATTCAGGAACCCTGATGATACGCTTTCAGTAAGAGACAACAGATAGTGGTTTAGAACTATCATTCCATATTACTTAGATATTAAATTATATGGGCTTTAATTAATAACTGTTAAAAGGAACATAACTCGAATTTCTTATATGTCTTTATTATTATGCCTAAAACATGAATCAAATTAATGTTTTTAGAATTGGTATTGAACTCAGATAGCACCATACCCGGAATTATTCTAGCAAAGTGATAAAAAGAGTGGTAAACACCCCAGATTTAGTATACTAACTTATTGATGATGATTTGGTTTTTCTCACTAATAGGAAAAAATTTTCATTTCCTACAATATTAATAATAGAAATACATTAGCTAAAATTTTGCATTCAATAAATCAGAGATTTGACTTTTCTTCTTAGAATTAGGATTTTTAAGTGTGTTAATATGTCTTACATGAGGTAAAAACGTTTTGACCAATTGCCCTAGTAGCTTTGAAATATTTTTAAGACAATTTTTTTTTCAGAATTTTGGAAAATATATGGAGAGATTTTGTTTGTAAAAATGTACTCTCCTTCAAAATTCTCCATTTGGAATTTTAAGCAAACTACAGATTTTTAAGTATTTTGAAATTAATAAAACCTTTTCAATAAATTTTCATGGTTTGAGATTTCAGCTCAAATATATTATAATATATGTCTTCAAACGGTTTTGCTTTAATTGAACCAATATGCCATCTCTTCAGAATTGTAACTTAGGAGGAACTTTTCAAAATGGACTTGTTTTCTTTAAAAAAATAGAATTAAAATATTCTCAATTTGACAAGGATTATTAAAGTAAACATTTCTGAATTACACACAAACACGCACACTCTAAAGATCTCTAAATAATTTTAGGTAGAGAAACTCAGAAGTCAAAGAGTGCTAATCAAATTCTTTAAAATGGGACAAATTCCTTGGGGAAAATCCAAATATAGGTAAATTACAAATTAAAGCGCTTTCAGAATTCGAAGTTGTGAGCTTTGTAGAATGCTCATTAAAACATATGTGTAGAACACATTTGCAATGAAAAATATAATAATTGTTCTACTTTCACTTCCTGCTATGAGCTATACTCTCATTTAGCATCTATAACTATATAAGATAAAAATATATTGGTGTAACAGAGATTTATTTTCTTCCCAAAATATTCTCTTCAGTGATTTGTGAGGGGAAAAAAGGAATAATGAATAATACAACAGCAGTCTGATGATTAAGTTTGAATATTACCTGCTATGTTTCTTCATAAACCTAACTTCTCCGGTAGAAATTTGTTGTTAGTGCTGTCGAGCAGATTCTGACTCCTAGTGCCCCTGTGTACAGCAGATCAGGACCCTACCCAGTCTTTTTGCGCCATCCTTTCACGTTCTGACGCTATATAAGACAATGCTATTCATAGGGTTTACATGGCCAATTTTTTAGGAAGTGGGTGGCAGAGTCCTTTTTCCTAGTCAGTCTAGTCCAGAAGCTCCGCTGAAACCTGTCTACCACGGGTGACTCTGCTGGTGTTTGAAATACCAGTGGCAGAGCTTAAGCATCACAGCAAAACACAGCTGCCACAGCATGATAACTGACAGATGAATGATTTGTTTCCCTAACCTGGAAACAAACCTGGGACATACGGGTGAGAATGCCTAATCTTAACCACTAGACCACCAGGGCTGGCATGGTAGAAATAGATGAGTATTATTCATTCTCCCTTTTCTTAATATTTTTTCTGACTATGCAACTTCTATGTGCTCTTTGAAGAAAATCTAAGTATAAAATGTATTTTGTGTGCCCTGCTTCCTCCCCTGCCATTCCACTTACTAGCTATATGCCGTTGACTAGAATAATTGACCTAGAATAATTTGAACTCTATTTCTTTATCTGCGAAATGAGGACAATGTCTGCTTTAAATTGCATGTGGGTGAAAACCAAATATAATGGTTATAAAGCTCCCAGCACACAGACTGCACTCAACAAATGTTAAGGATGTCTCCCATTTTACAGACTTCTCATCTTGTAAGCAGCCGCACATCATACCACCTAGTTATACAAATCTGAATAAAATATGGCATCTTTTGAACAGCCAGAAAACCATGATTCAAATAAGTATTACTTTTCCCAGTGAAGACTCTGTGTTTACTCTTCTTTCGCTTTCTTCATTATTTTTATTTTAAATCTCTAAACTGAATGCTTTTCTATCTTTCCAGCTTCTTTTCCTTTTCTTTTATAATCCTTGGCTTATAGAAACTCCAGAAAGTTGATCTGCAATAGAAATCACAGCACATTATATGTCTACACAGAGATTAGACAGTGTGTTTGGAGGTGTTTTAGCCATGAGGGTCACCCACTAGAATGAACCCCTGCGCTCCACTCCTCACTGTGCTCTCAGGAGCCAGAAGACGTAGCCCCTGGCTTTCCCTTTAGACATTTGCTATCAGGCAGGCTTCACCGGCTTGCCATCAATGTGGTCACATACATTCAGAAAGGTCCCACCCTTGGAGTTTAGTGCTCTGCTCTCCAGTCTTGAAATTCTGAAGAATGATATCTGTGGATTTATTCCTTGTAAGTGAAGTTAGATGGGACAATGGAGCATGCAGTTGAGACTTAGAGCCTGGCTCACACACGGTCTACCTCTTTGGAAGGAGCCCTGGGGCCAGCTCCCAGCTCCTTGCCGTCTGCTCTCCGGTGTCCTCGGCCTCTGCCAGTATCCTCTATCTGCCCCTGCCCCATGACTGCTGATGCCCTCGGCCTATGGCAGCCACTTGGATAAGACTCTCATTTCTCCTTTCCTGTTTGATCTCTGTGGGGCCTGGGCAAGGACCTGGGCTGGGTTGGGGTCAGCAGCGCATGTCCGGCCGTGTTTCAGGGCAAGAAATGGCATCAACATCTCTGTCCCAGCTGGCCACTCAGCAATGGTGATCCTGTCTCCCATCTTCTGGCATCCAGGAACCCAGCATGTCCAGCTGCGGAGGCTCCAATCTCTAGGCGAGAGGCCCCTCTGTCCACAGTGTGTTGGGTGGCAGTGGTGGGAAAGGGAAATTGACTTCCCTGTTAAGGCGCATCTGTCATGGGTGCAGGTGGGGTCCCTGGGTGCCTGCCAAGGTCTGCACTTTCCGGCGCGTATTCCCACGGCAAGTAAGCATACATTAAACAGAAAATAAAAGAACTAGAACAAGTCAAGAGAGCGATCACAGAGAAAGGAACAAGTTTAGTATTTTATTACCTTTAATGGCATTTTTACTCTACTTTTTGAACAAGGTACCCTGCATTTTTATTTTTCGCTCAGCCTCCACAAGTTATGCAATAGTCCTGCCTGCTGGCTTGTTCTCTGAGTCTCCTTCTTTGGCCACTAGGACTGTATTCACCTTCCTTCCTTTTCCTCTCTTTCAACCCCAATAGTTACTTTAACCCCAGAGGGTGTTGGTCTGCTGAGGTGGTGTGCAGCCACATGGTCCTGGACCTCACTTCCCTAGTAGTATCTGAGTCTTTGTAACCTAAGAAGCAGTGACTTCAGTAGATTTGTTAACTCTGTAAACAAGAGAGCCACGATCTTTGCTCTTGTGGAGTCTCTGTTTTAGTAGGGTGAGGTCTGTAGACAGCCAACAAACAACTCAACAATTAATGTCCAACTTTTGTTAAGTTTAGCAATATTTAGAGGTTCTTGAAATTTTTTGAATTTTTAAATTACTTTTACAGAACGGTGATTGCACGTAGACACACACACACTTGCTCTTTTAGTTGGTAGAAATTGTGGATTGATTTTTCTAGCACAGGGAATTATTTTCTTCTATGTACCCTGTATTATCAATAACCAATGGAAATTAATGATAGATATAATCATTAAGTGCCATGTGCCTAAATGAACATAGCTTAGGAGGAAGTAAAGACTCTACCGTCAAATAGCTCAAGACACAATTAATAATTCAAAGAAATGTATACAGGGGCCAAACCAGTGGTAGAGAAACAGAACTACCATTGGATCCAGAGTGAAATGGCCAGTGGAAGTCAGAGTGGGGAACTGATCCTGAAGACGTATCCTGAAGATGGCTGGGAGCAGAGAGTTGGAATGGATAGAGAGGACTTTCTGGGTGGAGGAACAGCATGAAGAGAAAGGGAGAGACTTGTCTGGGTAAAGGCAGTGTTGATAACTATAAGCGAGACTAAAAAGCTTGGGAAGACTATGAAAAAATAAGTACTAGGCAAATAATTTTAGACATCAGTTTGTAGGTCATGTAAGATGCTAAAAATTTTGAGGAAGACATAATTAGAAATGAGACTTAAAGATTAACATTGCATTCGTCTATTTGGTGGCTTTGCTCACATAAGAACTCAAAGAGAGGGATCACTTATGATGCTATTGAAACCAGACAGTTGTAAAATGACAAAAATTTAAATCAAGATGAGAGCATTTGGATTAGATGTAAAATATGGATTGGCATGATTTGGGATGGGTGGTATGGAAGATAGAAGAATCAAAAATGACTGAGCTTTCAACCCTAAATGATGAGAAGAATGGAAACTTTCACAGAATTAAGAATAAATGATGAATTAGAAAAAAATTGAAAAGCGATGAGTCTCCCCTACCTCCCACCCCCAGTGCTGTTAAAAGCTGGAACCCACCATTCTCCCTCGTCACCAGCTCCTTGACTATGTCAACTCAAAACTTGACAATGAGACTGACAGTCCCATTTGCCCTGAGAGGCCAAATAGCATTCACTGTCATTGCAAATAACAGCATTTCCTCAGTGAAGGTTGAACTAAATTACTTTAACAAGGCTAAATTAAAAATCAAACATGTTGATGCATTTAATGTGAGGCACAGAGGACACAAAAGATCATCAAAAATGAGTGGGAATATTGATTGTCATAAACAACCCTTCATGGAGTACAATAGATTCAGTGCTGACCCCTTGATGCAGTTACTCTATTCCTAGTATATTTACTCATAGGTTATGTAATTTAGGAGAATTATTTCTTTTTTGTCATATTTTATTTTTAATGTGTTTTCTTAACCTTTCTTTCCTTACCACAATCTGCTTTTCTCTTAAATAAAGATAATGGTGATAATAAGAATTCAATCCTAAAGTTTAGAATTTTATGAAGGTCTTTCATTCTTTTATATTAAATGTAGGAAGTAGATAAACCATGTCTAATTATACTTACTTCGTGGAAAGAAATCTTACATGTTCTGACAGGGGGCTGGCCCTGTGGCCGAGTGGTTAAGTTCGCGTGCTCCGCTGCAGGCGACCCAGTGTTTCGTTGGTTCAAATCCTGGACGCGGACATGGCACTGCTCATCAAACCACGCTGAGGCAGCGTCCCACATGCCACAACTAGGAGGACCCACAACGAAGAACATACAACTATGTACCTTGTAACCGGGGGGCTTTGGGGAGAAAAAGGAAAAAAAAAATAAAATCTTTAAACATGTTCTGACAGATAACTTGGATATTGTGAGCCAGCAAAATCTTTATTGACTCTGCTCAACTTTTACTGTATTTCCATCCATTTCTTAAAGGAAGTATGTGCCACACCGTGGCCTTACTATTTAGGAAGTTTGAATTCTATAAAATAACATAGGATGGTCTTTTAATTTGGTAGTGTTATAGAATGTTGGCAAACACTGTGAGATTATCTGCAATTTGTTTGGATTTCGTTTTTACAGCAGACCCTCTCAGATTAAATTCTTACAGTTCATATCTAAGAAAATTTGAGTTGGGATTAAAAAATTTCTGGCAGAAATAATGGGCATTAATATGATAATTCATTATTAAAAATGTGGCGATCTTTTGCAAATATAGAGGAAAAAGTATTTTTTAATACTTATCCTTCATCTTCATGGGCAGTTCCACCAACTCCTAGAATACCATGTGACTATCACAAGGCCCTAAGTAGAAGAATTTAGGAAAATTTCCATAGACATTGTCAAATAAACTGTGGAATGTATTGCTCCAAGAATTTAAATATAAACACCTACAGATTGGTTTTTATAAATTTGTGATTGATTCAGTAATATTAAGGTATTATAAGAAGCTAGAAATATTTTTGGAATAAATGGTTAGGTCCCTCATCTATTTAATTAACATTAAGAATGGTAATCATGCTTTCCTGGTTAATATCTGTTATCAGAATTGCAGGACTGGATAGGATATGTCATGGATATGAAGCAGATTAAGAGTTTTCTTGGAGAGACTCTCCTTTCTTCATTGTATGCTCTTGGCTCCCTTGTCAAATATTAGCTGTCCATAAATGTGTGGGTTTCTTCTGGGCTCTCAATTCTGTTCCATTGATCTGTGTGTCTGTTTTTGTGCCAGTACCATGCTGTTTTGGTTACAATGGCTTTGGAGTATATTTTGAAATCAGGGAGTGTGATTCTTCCAACTTTGTTCTTTTTTCTCAGGAATCCTTTGGCTTTCTGGGTCTTTTGTTCCATATAAATTTTAGGATTCTTGTTTCTATTTCTGTGAAAAATGTTGTTGGAACTTTGATAGGGATTGAGTTGAATTTATAGATTGCTTTTAGAAGTATGGAATGGTCAACAGGCATATGAAAAGATGCTCAACACCATTAGCTATCAGGGAAATGCAAATCAAAACTACAATGAGGTATCACCTCACTCCAGTCAGAATGGCTATAGTTAATAAGACAGGAAACAACAAATGTAGGAGAGGATGTGGAGAGAAGGGAAGCCTTGTTCACTGCTGGTGGGAGTTCAAACTGGTGCAGCCACTATGGAAAGCAGTATGGAGTATCCTCAGAAAATTAAAGATAGATCTACCATATGATCCAGCTATCTCACTGCTGGGTATTTATCCAAAGAACTTGGAAACACAAAGGCATAAAGATACTTGCACCCCTATGTTCATTGCAGCATTATATACAATAGCCAAGACTTGGAAGCAACCTGGGTGCCCATCAAGGGACAAATGGATAAAGAAGATGTGGTATTTATACATGATGGACTACTACTCAGCCATAAGAAATGATGAAATCCGGCCATTTGTGACAACACGGATGGACCTTGAGGGTATTTTGCTGAGCGAAATAAGTCAGAGGGAGAAAGTCAAATACCATATGATCTCACTCATAAGTAGAAGATAAAAACAATGACAAACAAACACACAGCATTGAAGATTGGATTGGTGGTTACCATAGGGGAAGTGGGGAGGGGGGAGGGCGAAAGGGTTGATTAGGCTCACATGTGAGGGGATGGACTATAATTAGATTTTAGGTGGTGAGCATGATGTAATCTACACAGAATTCAAAATATATTATGATGTACATCCAAAAATAAACAAATAAAAAAAAGAACTATCTGGCAATTTATTAAATTAAATTAAAAAAAAGTTTTATGTTTTTTCTTACTGTATATTAAAAATGTAATTCAGTCCTGACGTAAAACATTACCTGAATTATATCCCATTCTTCAACCTAACACCCCAATAAATCCATAATTTTTCTCCAGACATTTCTTCCTACCCCACAACAAATATCTCCCATCTTCAATCCATCCATTACTCTCCCAAGTAGCACCTATATTTGATTATGTCCTCCTGTGCTTCAGAGCTGTGTCTATAGAATAAAACTCTTTAATGTGATATTCAAAGCCCTCCAAAATCAAGCTCTGGCAAACATTTCACTGTCTGAATAAATAATTATTAAACCTTTGCCTCTTGCTAGAAGCAGCAGGGGTTCCTGGAAGGGGAGAGAGAAGACATAGTCTCTGCTCTCATGTAGCCCATGGTGAACAAGCAATTACAACCCAGTGTGGTCAGCCCTTCATACCTGTGTGTGTGTAAAGATCAACTCAGATTGGAACAGTTAAGGAGATCTTCCCAGAGGAAGTGGTGGATGAGACTTGTTTGATGGCTAGAAGTTTATCAGACAGAAAAGAGGTAAAAGGGGCTTCTGGAAAAGGAAAATGACCTACACAGCCTTGGAGGCATTACCAAATGTAATACGCTCAAAGAAAGGCAAGCAATTCCATGTGACTGGCGCATAGGGTTCAATGAGAACCTTGGAGAGATGGGATGTTGGAGCCAATTACAAATAATTTTCTGGTCAAAGGGATGTGCTCTTTATCAATCTATTGGAGGAAGAAACATTGAATGGTTTTTAAGAAGACTCATGAAAGGGCCAGCCCCGTGGCACAGTGGTTAAGTGCACACCTTCCGCTTCGGCTGCCCGGTGTTTGCCAGTTCAGATCCCGGGTGTGGACATGGCACTGCTTGGCAAGCCATGATGTGGTAGGCATCCCACATATAAAGTAGACGAAAATGGGCACGGATGTTAGCTCAGGGCCAGTCTTCCTCAGCAAAAAGAGGAGGATTGGCAGCAGTTAGCTCAGGGCTAATCTTCCTCAGAAAAAAAGAAGACTCATGAAAGATTACCTGTGGAGAATTAGTACAAAGGGAAATATGCAGAATAAAATGAGGACCAGTGCAGGAGAGAGCAGATAGTTGAGCTAGAAGGCAGTAGCCTACAGGATATGAAGGTAGGCAGACCAGTGAGATGTATTAAGAGCAGAATTGTCATAATTTCATGACCAGGTAGATAGAGAAGTGAAGGAAAAGGAGGAATGCAAGATGACCTCTGTTTCCAGCTTGGCAATTGGGTCAGTACTCACGTGACACTCCAAGAAAGAGAATGCAGAAAGAGGAGAAAATCTGGATCAAATTAGGACAGAGAAGAGATTTAAAAAAAAGGTTGGTCTGGATTCTGTTGAGTCAGGTCCCATTGGGGATCTGAGTAGAAATGTCTCATAGGCAATTGAGTATAGACATCTGTAGTTTAGGAGATAATTCTGAGTTTAATTATAGCTCTGGGATCACTGGGATACAGCTGATACTGAAAGTTGTAGCAGCTGGACAGGGGTATAAAAGTGGCTAGTGGTATTTCAAAAGTCCATATTCAAGAGAATTTTTTCCAGTTCAGACTAAAAGGCAAATTTGGTGCATTCCTTTATCTATTCTTAATTTTCTCTTTTTTTCCTTCTTAAAAAAGCCTCAAGGAATTTGCTCACCTTCCCTTTTAGATGAATTCTCTACTAGTGCATATATTACTGCTACTACATCATGAATCAAGAAGTTTATAGCTATTGGGTATAAAACACATTCTTATGACAGGGTATCATAGTAATTCTTCTAAGTGACTGTGTGCTTTGGTCTCTCATTTAATTAATTAGGCACCCATTCTACGATTGTCTTTTCCATTTGAGTTGCAGTGCACTAGAAGGTGTATTAATTTTATAAAATTTACCAGACCTTGAATACATTGCAGCCCTCAATTTTTCACTACCTAAAGTGAGAAATTTACTTCTAAAGCACACGTTTTTTTACTTGGATAATCTGCCTATATTATATTATATTTATTTATTTTTACTATAGGTTTATTCTTTTTTTACCCCTCTTAATGCTCACTACCGTGTGCCACTCCCTATTTAACCAACCTACAATTCCTTTAGTTATTTTGTTTGAATGTCCTAAATCATACACAACATAAAAGGGAAAAATTCTAAGAGATTTCAGCAAAAAGTTTAAAAAATAAAATTCTAGTTTATAAAATCTAAAACTGGCGAATTGTTCTAAAGATGTAGAAAAAATTTTAAATACCACTGGTGTCCAATGGAAGAGCAAAAACATCAACATTTTTCTGATGGGAAAGAAAATTCTGATAAATATTCTAATCTTTTGCAGAAAGTGTCATAAATAATAAAATATAAAAATAGTATCCAAATACGAAGAAACAAAAACTTAAGATATATAACTGTTTGTGGAGGAAACTATATTTCTTTCTTCTCTGAAACTATCAAAGGAACCAGACCAATAAGGAAACATTTCAGTTATTCTTGCATGTGTCAACACTCCTTCAGCTATGAATCAAATGCTGCTCCAGTGCTATGCACTTAAAATAACTGTAGTGACAGATGATACTTTCATTGGGTTTTAATTCTTCTCCAAGACCTACAGAAAGTCTATCCATTTGTGTGGGCATCACCATCAAGAGGATCTTGGGTGTTGTAGGGCTTTGCTCCTACTGAGCCTGATTTGCCCATTATAAAGGACTACAACTCCCCGAACACAGTTAACCAGTTTTCCATAGTGTCTAAGTTGACACTGTGATGGAACTTAGAAGGAACAGACAGATGCGACTACAGAAGTAAAGCCAGAGCTTCAGTCTAAACAAGGTGAGAGAGAAACAATTTATAAAGAACATCTTTCTCTGCAAAATAAAAGCATATCCCTGTATGAAACATGGGAATAAACTCAAGGAAATTGGACTAAAATTGTCTATTACATATAGTGAATTCTCTATATATGTGCCTTTCAGAATTTATGTTGAATTTTTAGGGCAGTGAAACTCTTCTGTATGATACTGTAATGGTGGATCCGTGTCATTATTCACTCGTCAAAACCACAGAATGTAAAACATGAAGAGTGAAAATTAATTTAAACTATAGACTTTAGTTAATAATAACGTACCAATATTGGCTCATCAATTGTAATAAATGTGCTACACTAATGGAATATTTTCATAATAGGGAAAACTGTGTAAGAGAGGAGAGGGGTATACTGGAATTCCATACATTTTGTTCAGTTTATCTGCAATCCTCAGACTGCTCTTTAGAAAAAAGTCTATTAATTTTTTAAAAAATTACTCTTTGTAAAAATTCAGAAAAATACATCGAAAAAATGTTATGAAAAATCCTACAGCTCAGAGATAACTACTCTTGAGATTTTTCAGTGATCATTATTCATTCTTTGTTTCCATCTCTCTTTCTCCCTCCCTGTCTCTTTTTCTCTTTCTCCTTGTCCTCCTCCACTCCCTTCCTCCCTTGTATTTTATTGTTTTTCAGAATTCAAGTTAGAAACATAGATTGGATTCACGTTGCCTCTGCCTGGGTTCTAATCCTGGCTCTGTCCTAAACAAGTGGGTGGACTTAGGCAGGTTAGTTACCCACTTGGGCTTCAGTTGCCTCATTTGTGAAATAGGAACAATTGTAGCTTTTACCTCATTGGATTGTTGAGAGGATAAAATGTATTAACTTTTAAGGGCTGAGCTCACTGCCTGAGTCTTGCACAGTGAGCAATCGGTAAACGGTACTTCTCTTGTTCCTCAAACTCCTTCTGTTACCGGACCTGAAGTGAGTTCGCTCACCCGTTGCGCAGCAAGCCAATCTCTGACACCGGGTGTGGTGGAAGAAAGTAGGAACTTTATTTTTGCACAGCGCTGAGCAAGGAGAGAGGGCAGCTAACGCTCAAATCCCAAACTCCCCGAAAAGCTAAAAGGAAGGGTTTTTATTTGGGGCTTTAGGTAGGGGAGGGGGAGCACATGGCCTTGCTGGTCGGAGCTTTCCCACCAGCCTGTCTTTGGCCTTGAGACACTTGCAGACAGGAGGGAGCTCATGACCTTGCTGGTCAGCAGCTTTCCCACCAGCCCGTATCTCTTTGCGGGAGGAGATAGTCCAGGTGCTTGTCCTTGATGGTGTCTGTCTCCATGGAGAATAGTGGATTCTGGAGCCAGGAAGCCAGAGAGCAAGCAGGGAATGGGTGTTTTGCTTTTAACTCCATATATGCTGGGTTTAATGTGGGGAAACTGATATCAGGGTCGGTATCACTTCTTCCTATTCTTATTCTTCATACAGTGTTGTTTCATGTCAATGAATATGTAATGTATATCATCATTTTAAGACTACCAACCCCATTAATTATTTTTATCAATCTCCTTTTGATGACTATTGAGTTTATTTCCATTGGAGGGGGTGCAGCCTGGATAGCTTTTATATTATATTGTAAATATCCTCATCTGTGAATCTTTATTGATTTATATGATTATCTCCTTAGAATGAATTCCTACATGTGAAATTGCTGGACTCTCAATTATTTTCAGGATAAATTACCTTCATGTAGTGTATTTGGTTCTCTATGACCTTGCCCTTACCTTCCAGTCCAGGCTCATCTCTTGGCCACTGCTCCCACTTCTACTCTACTTTCCAATCATATTGAGATACGTGCAGTGCCTCCAATGCACTACATCCTATTTTCTTCTTAGGAAACTTGTGCATGTTGCTCCCTTTGCCTAGGACATGGTCAGCACACTGTGTCCTTATCATCTATTTTCTTATCTAGATCCTTTCCTAGACTGTAAAGTTCATGAAAACAAGATGCATATCTGTCGTTATGGGGTGTCTTGTCCTACTTTTGACACCAACTGAAATAATGTTTCTGGAGTTCTAGAAATTGAATGAAAGAGCTCCCTCACCCCCCTGAAGTAAATTAAGTTCCTCATTTAATTATCCATATAAATGAAGTTTTATGAAAATTGATATATACACATGACTACACTGTGTATATCTCACTTACCAGTGTAGCTTCCTATGGCTCACTGAGACTCTAAAGGCAGCACATAGCTTCTGGTAATACTTTTGACCCAAAGTAGGATCTTAGATTTGGGAATCTCCATTCCACGAGAATTTATGCTAACAATTTACAAGCTTCTCTTTATGTTTACAATATCAATTTCTCCTGTTCTCGAACCAAACTCAGCATCAGAAAGACCCATGGTGGAGTGACTTTCAAAATTTTCTGTCCTCTTTTCCCACATATATGTGCCCTGAATAATCCCCAGGACTGTGAGTATGATGAATTTTATTTCTGTGATGTGCTTGTGTTGTATGGCACCATTGACTTTAAGGAGATTATCTGTGTAGGCCTTATCTAATCACATGAGCTCTTTAAAAGCTGAGAGTTGTCTCCATCTGGTTGCAAAGGAGAAAGTCAGAGAGTCCATGCAGAGAAGGATTTGACACACCACTCCTGACTTAAAGATGGAGAGGCCATGTGGCAAGGAATTTTTATGGCTTCCAGGAGCCAAGTTCAGCCCCTGCTGAACCAGCAAGAAGACAGAAATTCAGTCCTACAACTGTAAGGAACTAAATTCTGCTAATAACAGGAAAGATCTTGGAATTGGATTTCCCTTCAAGCTTCCCCAAAGAGAACTCAGTGTAGCCAATACCTTTAGGCTTGTGATATCATGAGAACTCAGCCATACCATGCTGGACTTTGAAACTACAAAACTGTATGATGATAAATGGGGATCGTTCTAAATTACTAACTTTGTAGTAAATTATTATGAAACAATAGAAAACTAATACAACAGGGGTAAGGAACAGGAATGGAAAAGCAGAGTAGATGCCCAGGTGACACTGAAAAATATTTCTGCCTCCTATTTTGAGCCTTCTTATGAGTCTGTAAGTATTTGTTGAGTGAGTGAATGTGAATCGCATCAGTGGGAGATGTAATAAAGAAGGCACACACTAGGAAAGACCTGTGGCCTGCTGTGCGTGGTACCAAGGCTCTGCACAGCTACAGAGCCCCTGACTTCCTCTCCACTGAGCATAAATGACGAGGTTATGTTCATACCTCTGATCATTTGGAGTTTGAGACTTTTATCCTCAATTTCTTAATTTTTAAATTTATTGATTATTAAATATTTTCCTTATTCACTAAAAATATTTCTACAACAGTGTAAAAAGTGTGATTGCAGAACAAAATAGGGAGTGGAATGTGGGGAGAATATCGCCTATCCAGTAGAGCAGATGTTTTCATGTATACCAATACAAGCTAAAGGTAGGGAGAAGATCTCCCCACTAAGAACTGAGTCCTTCCCTAGAAAATGATTAAATTCAAAGACTTAGAAATGTTTATTATGTACCATTAAGCATATATCAAAAAAAATAGACACATTTCTGTACTTGAGGATACATTTATAATATGACCATAGATTGGAAGGAAAGAAGAACTGAGAGAAGGATCTGCTGGGTTTGAGACAAAGGCTTGAACTAGTTCTCTAAAGACATTATTAAATACTCAAGGATTACGTGAGCCAGTGGTCAAACCATTGATAGCTTGAAATCAGTCTTTTTTCTCCCTTCGGGTTTATTGAGATATAATTGATATACAACATTATGTAAATTTAAGGTGTACAACATGATGATTGAAATCAGTCTTGTTGGGAGTATTTAATCAGTAAATATGACAAATCAAGTCTTTTACTTTTTTGAGTTGATTCATCAGCAAACCACTGTTTCTATACAATGTGTGAAGTGCCTTCCTCATGTAACTTAAAATCAGATGGTCATCTCCAGGTAACGCATGTGCTAGTAATTTGTAAATGGCATAAATTCATTCTGAAGAAATCTCTAATAAGAATTAAAATCATATAGAAGTAAAGTTAGTGGGAAAAAATTTCTTGAGGATGTTAGTGTTCAAGTAGGCCCTGCTGTGTTGGCAGTGAGGAGAAGAATGGAATTACAAGTGGAGAAGGATTATTCAAATCAAGGATATGAAAAGAGCAGAGAATCACAATAAAATGGCTGCCTAGGTGTATTGGTTTCCTATCACAGTTATAGCAAATTGCCACAAACTTAGTGGCTTAAAACAACACAAATTTATTATCTTACAGCTTTGGATGTCAGAGTAAAAAATGGCTCAGCAGAGTTGCATTCCTTCTGTAGGCTCTAGGGGAGAGAATCCATTTCCTTACCTCTTCTACCTTCTGGAGGCTGCCCACATTCCTTAGACCGTGGCCTACATCACTCTGACCTCTGCTTCTTTTATTCCCTCTTTTCTCCAATCCTGACTCTGCTGCTTCCCTCTTTCACTTAGAATGACGCTTGTGATGACATTGGGCTCAACTGGCTAATCCCAGATAATCTCCCATCTCAAGAACTTTAATTTAATCAATCTGCATAGTCTCTTTTGCCATGTAAAGTAATGTATTTAAAGGTTTTGGGAATTAGGATCTAGGCATCTTTGAGGGTCTATTCTACTGCGTAACACAATGGGTAACATTGGCCAGTCGATCATGGGCCTTAAATGGCTGGTTGAAGAGATTAGAAAATCATTGATATTAAGCAAGGGAGTGATTTAATGAAAACAGTATTTTCGTAAAATTAATATTGCGGCAGATGGCTCATTGAACCTGGAAGCAGTTTCTGTAGTAGATTACTTGTAGTAATCTGTGTAGGAGTGATTAGAGTTTGCACTAGGAAATGGCATTGAAATAATTCTAACACTAGGTGTTGCCAGACTTTGGCATGTACATGTCAACTCGATGGTTTTTAGTATATTCACAGAGTTTTGTAACCATCACCAAAATTAATTTTAGAACATTTTCATCACTCCTAAAATAAAATCCTATACTTATTAGCAGTAACTCCTCAATTCTCTCCGATACCTCAGCCCTAGGCAACAGCTGACCTCTCTGTCTCTACAGATTTGTGTATTCTGGGCATTTCACATAAATGAGATCATACAAAATGGATTTCTTTTGTGGCTGACTTCCTTCACTTAGCATAATGTTTTCAGTGTTTGTCCCTCTTGTAGAATGAATCAGCATTTCAGTCATTTTTATTGCCAAATAATATTCCATTGTATGGATTTTCCACATTTATTTATGCACTTGTCAGTTGATACACATTTGGATTGTTTCCACTTCTTGGCTATCATGAATAATTGGGAGTTCATAAAGTTATTAACATCTGTGTAGAAGTTTTTGCATAGACATATGTTTTTATTTCTCTTGGTATATATCTAGGAGTCAAAATGCTAGGTCATATGGCAACTTTATGTTTAGAGGAACATTTTGTGGAACTGTCAGCCTGTTTCCCAAAATTGGGTGCATCATTTTGCATTCCAACCACCAGTGTACAAGGGTTCTAGGTTTTTACACCCTTGCCAACATTTGTTACAATCTGTCATTTTTATTTTAGCCATCCTAGTGTGTGTGAAGTGGTATCCCATTGTGGCCTTGATCTGTATTTCCCTAATGACTAATGATGTTGAACAACCTTTATTGTGTTTATTGGTCCTTTGTATATCTTCTTTGGGAAAATATCTTTTCAGATCCTTTGCCCATTTTAAAATTGTCTTATTTGACATTTTATTGTTGAGTTGTAAATTTCTTTATATATTCCGGATACAAATCCTTCATCAGATGTAGGTATGTGAATATGTTCCCCTATTCTGTGAACTGCCTTTTCATTTACTTGATGATATCTTTTGAAACACAAAAGTTTTTAATTTTGCTGAAGCCAGTTTATCTATTTTTTTCTCTTCCTATTTTTGCTTTAATGTCATACCTAAGAAGTCTTTGTTTTACCCACGTTCATGAAGATTACTTCTCTATTTTGTTCTAAGAATTGTATAGTTTTAACTCTTAATGTTGAAATTTATGATCCATTTTGAGTGCATTTTTTGTGCATGGTGTGATGAAGTGGTACAGCTTTATTATTTTGCATGTACGTATCCAGCTATCTCAACACCGTTTGCCAAAAAGACTAGTCTGCTACAATTGAATTGTTTGGGTATGTTTGTTCAAAATTAATCAACGTTAATGTGAGAGTTATTGCTGGACTCTCAATTCTATTCCATTGATCTTTATGTCTATCCTTGTTCCAGTATCACACTGTCTTGACAACTTATAGCTTTATAGCAAGCATTGAAATTGGGAAGTGTGAGTCTTCCAACTTTTTTTTTTTCCATTTCAAGACTTTTGCTTATTTTGGGTATTATAAATTTTTACATGATTTTTTTTAAGATCAGCTTGTCAATTTCTGAAAAGAATCCCGCTGGTATTATTAGATGGATTGTGTTGAATCTGTAGATCAATTTGAAGAGTATCGCCATCTTACCAGTATTAACTCTTCTGATCCATGGATTCAGGATGTCTTTGAATTTATCTAGATCTTCTTTGATTTCTTTCAACAATGTTTTTCGTTTTCAGAATATAAATTTTGCCTTTATTTTAAAATTTTATTCCTAAGTATATTATTTCTTTTGATGCTATGATAAATGGATTTTTAAAATTTCGTTTTTAATGTTCATTGATAGTGTATAGAAATATAATTGATTTTTGTATATTGATTTTAACTCTGCAAATATGCTGAATTCATTTATTAGTTCTAATAAATTTTTCTTTGATTACTTAGGATTTTCTATATACAAGATCATGTCATCTGTAAAAACAGTTAATCTTACTTCCTCCTTTCCAATCTGGATACCTTTTATTTCGTTTCTTGCATAATTGTCCTGGTTAGAAGCAATAAAATGATATTGAATAAATGTGGTGAGAGAGGACATACATTTTGTTGTGTACTTAGGGGTAATCATTTAGCATTTTACCATTAAGTATAATGTTCGCTTTTCATAGATTCCTTTTATCAGGTTGAGGAAGCTCCCTTCTGTTTCCGGTGTATTGAGTGTTTTTACCATGAATGGATATTGGGTTTTGTCAAATGATTTTTCTGAAGCTATTGAGATGAAAATATACGGTTTTTGTCTTATTTTCTATTGATGTGGTGTATTATACTAATTGATTTTTGGATGTTAAACCAATTTACATTCTTGAGATAAATCCCACTTGGCCATGTTGTATAATCCTTATTATATGGTGCTGGAATCTGTTTGCTAGTACAAACAATCCTCATTATTCACAGTTTTCATATTTGCGAATTCACCTACTCACTAAAATGTACTTGTAATTCACAAATCAATATTTGAAGCACTTTCTTGGTCATTTGTGAACATGCACGGAGAGTGAAAAATTTGAGTTACGCGATGTGTACATTCTCGGCTGAAGTTGAAAAAGGCAACATTCTGCTTTCTTGTTTCTACTCTCATACTGTAAACAAGTGTCCTTTTTGTGTTCTATTTAGTGTCACATTTTCCACATATTTGTGCCTTTTGTTGATGATTTTGATGTTTAATTGGCCCCCAATGTTAGTTCTGAAGTCCTGTCTAGTGTTTCTAAGTGCAAGAAGGCTGTGTTGTGCCTTACATCAAGAATATGTTTGTTAGATAAGCTTTGTTCAGGCATGAGTTATAGGCCATCGGCCATGAGTTCAGTGTTAATGAATCAGTAATAAATATTAAATAAATTGCCTTTAAACACACATAAAGCAAAGCTATTATTGATCAGTTGGTGAAAATGTTGTGACCAGAGGCTCTCAAGAACCTAACCCTATATTTCTCTTATGAGCAATGAGCCGGTGTTTACTAATTCAATGTTCTCAGTGAGTGTATAGACATAAATTCTGTGAAAAATAAGGCTTACCTGTATTTTTTAGAGAATTTTTGCATACATACTTACTAGAGAATTAATTAGTAGTTCTCTATTCTTATGATGTGTTTTTAGTTTTGGTATCACGGTAACACTGGCCTTATGTAAGGAGTTGGCATATATTCCCTCCTCTTCTTTTTCTGGAAGCATTTGTGAAAATTTGTTATTAATGCTTTGTTTAATGTTTGGTAGAATTCATCAGTGAAAAAAACTGTCTTGGCTTTGTGGAAAGTTTTATATGTTCTAATTGTGCAGAAGAAAGTTAACGTAGTAGGCCTAGGATCCTTAGACAAGCAAGCTTGCAGTTGGCGGTGTCTGGGAACTTGGATTTTGGGAGGGTTCCTACCGTCCCCAGAATTGATAAGAGTGGCTCACCATGCCTTACCTGTTTGTACAAACAACGTGGTTTATGTTGAACACCTTCCGGGAGTCTAGAATTTTGATACATACTAGGCAGAGGCTGTCTACATGACCAGGCCCAGGATGCTGAGTCTCATGAGCAATATTTCACAACTTGTTGCTGGAGCAATTAAGAATATCCTGTGTGATTCCAGTGAGAGATGCCCCTTGGAAGTTTGTGACTTGTTTCCCCAGGATTTTGCCACATGCACATTGTCCCTTTGCTGATTATGCTTGGGATTCTCTCACTGTAATAAGTCATAGCCATGAATACAATTATATGCTGAGTCCTTGTAGAGAATTACTCATCCTGAGGGTGGTCTTGGAGATCCTCAATATATTAATTCAATCTCTTTACTTGTTAAATACCTATTCAGATTTCCTGTTTTTTCTTGAGTAAGTTTCAATACTTTATTTCTTTCCAGGAATTTTTCCATTTCATCAGAGTTAACTAATTTGTTGGCATGTAATTATTTATAGTATTCTTTAATAATCTTTTTATTTCTGTAAGGTCAATAGTAATGTCCCTTCTTTTATATGCCTGCATTCAGTCCAACTAAAGGTTTGTCAATTTTGTTGATCTTTTCAAAGAACCAACTTTTGATTTTATCGATTTTCTCTATTGTTTTTCTATTCCTCATTTTACTTAGTTACATTCTAATCTTCATTATTTCTTCCCTTCTGCTTGTTTTAGATTTATTTTGCTCTTTTTCCAGTATTTTAAGGTCGAAAGTTAGCTTAGTGATTTGAGATTCTTTTATTTTTAAATTTTTTTATTGTTAAAAGGCATTCACATATTGCAATTGGACAACTATAAGTTAATATTTTATTCCCATTAGTTGCCAAATTCTATGAACACCAGGAATGAAAAATCTCTTGAATTAGTTCTCTTTCCTGTTGCCAATGCTCAAGCTCAGCATGCTATTTTTTTAAAAAAATGATATATAATTGCTATTAGTTTCAGGTATACAATGTAATAATTTGATATACTTGTATATTACAAAATGATCACCACGGTGAGTCTAGTCCACATCCATCACCATACATAGTTACAATTCTTTTTCTTATGATGAGAACTTTTAAGATTTACTCTCTTAGCAACTTGCAAATATACAATACAGAGTTATTATCTACTGTCACATTGCTGTACATTATATTCCAGGACTTATTTATTTTAAAACTGAAATTTTGTAGCTTTTAACCACTTTCACTTATTTCTCCCACCCTCTGCCTCTGGCAACCACTGATCTATTTTTTGTATCTATGAGTTCAATTTTTTTTTTCTGGATTCCACATTTAAGTAAGATCACATGGGTATTTGTCTTTCTATATGTGACTTATTTACTTTCGCATAATGCCCTCGAAGTCCATCCATGTTGTTGCAAATGGCAGAATTTCCTTCTTTTTATGGCTGATTAATATTCCACTGTTTATGTGCACCACATTTGCTTTATCCATTCCTTTATCAGTGAACACTTAGGTTGTTTCTGTGCCTTGGCTATTATAAATAATATTACAGTAAACAAGGTGGTGCAGTTATATTTTAGAGTTAGTGTTTTTGTCTCCTTGGATAAATATCCAGAAGTAGAATTTCTGGATTGTATGGTAGCTCTATTTTTAACTTTTGAGAACCTCTATACAGCTTTTCATAGTGGCTGCACCAATTGACATTCCCACCCTCCCAACAGTGAACAAGGCTTCCCTTTTCTCCACATCTTCACCAACACTTTTGATTTCTTGTCTATTTGATGATAGCTATTCTAATGGGTATGAGGTGGTATCTCACAGTGGTTTTGATTTTCATTTCCCTGGATGGTTAGTATGTACCTGTTGACGATCTGTATGTCTTCTTCAGAAAAATGTCTATTCAGATCCTCTGTCCATTTTTATTTGGATTGTTTGTTTTTTACTATTGAGTTGAATGAGTTCTTTATATATTTTGGATATTAACCCTTTATCAGGTATACGATTTGCAAATATTTTCTCCCATTTGGTAGATTGCCTTTTCATTTGTTGATGATTTCCTTTGCTATGCAGAAGCTTTTTAGTTTTATGTAGTCCCATTTGTTTAGTTTTGTTTCTGCTGCCTTTGTTTTTGGTGTCAAATCCAAGATAGCATTGCCAAGGCCAATGTCAAGGAGCTTACCTCTTATGCAAAGGATTTTTGTATATTGATTTTTGTATCCTGCAACTTTACTGAATTTGTTGTTAGTTCTAACAGTTTTTTGATGGAGTCTTAGGGGTTTATATATATAATATCATTTTATCTGAAAATAGACGATTTTACTTCTTCCTTTCTGATTTGGATGACTTTTCTTTCTCTTTCTTGCCTAATTACTCTGGCTAGGACTTCCAATACTGTGTTGAATAAAAGTGGTGAGAGTGGGCATCCTTATCTTGTTCCTAATCTTATAGGAAAAGATTTTAGATTTTCACAGTTGAGTAAATACTATCCATGGGCTTGTCACGTATGGCCTTTATTATGTTGAGCTACATTTCCTCCATACCCACTTTGTTGAGAGTTTTATCATAAATGGATGTTGAATTTTGTCAAATGCTTTTTCTGCATCTATTGAGATGACCCTATGATTTTTTCTTAATGTGGTGTATCACATTGATTGATTTGTGGATCTTGAACCATCCTTACATCCCTGGAATAAATTCAACTGGTTCATATTGTATGATCCTTTTATTGTATTGTTGAGTTCAGTTTGCTACTATTTTGTTTAGGATTTTTGCATCTATGTTCTTCAGGGATATTGGCACGTAATTTTATTTTCTTATAGTGTCTTTGGTTTTGCTATCAGGGTAATGCTGGCCTTATAAAATGAGTTTGGAAGTATTCCTTTCTCTTCTGTTTCTTGGAAGAATTGGAGAAGGATCAATGTTAGTTCTTCTTTAAATATTTGGTTGAATTCACCTGTGAAACATTCTGGTGCTGGACTTTTGTTTGTTGAAAGGTTTCTGGTTACTAATTCAAACTCCTTACTAGTAATCATTCTGTTCAGATTTTCTATTTCTTTGTGATTTAATCTTGGTAGGTTGTATGTTTCTAAGAATTTTTCCATTTCTAAGTTGTCCAGTTTTCTGGCATAAAATTGATCATAGTAGTCTCCTTGATTCTTTGTATTTCTGTCATATCAGTTGTTTAACGTCTTAATGATTTTATTTATTTGAGTCTTCTGTCTTTTTTCTTGGTGACTAACTACAGGTGTCTATTTTATCTTTCATAGTATAAGCATTTACAGCTATAAATTTCTTTCTCAGCACTGTTTTCACTGCATCCCATGGGTTTTGGTATGTGAAGCTTTGTTTTAGTTAATCTCAAAGTATTTTATAATTTTATTTTTGCTTATTCTTTGACCTATTGCTTATTTAGGAAGGTGGTGTTTAATTTCCACATCTTTGGGAACTTCCTATATTTATTTCTGAGATTGGTTTTAATTTCATTCCCTTGTGGTCAGAAGACATACTTTGTATGATTTCAGTTCTTTTAAATTTACTGACACCTGTTTTATGACATAGTTTATGTTCTATTTTTGAGAATTTTTCATATGCGCTTGAGAGGAATGTGTATTCTGGTGTTACTGGGTGGAGTGTTCTATATATGGCAGCATATCTATTTGATTTACAGTGTTGTCCTCCATTTCTTTGTTGATATTCTGCCTAGTTGTTCTACCCATGATTAAAAATGAGGTATTGAAGTTCTCAACTAGTGAACTGCCTTCTTCTTCCTTTAATTCTATTAATTTTTGCTCCATGTATTTTGGAGCTCAGTTATTAGGTGTATATATGTTTATAATTGCTATATCATCTTGATGGATTGATTCTTTAATTATGAAATATCCCACTTCTTCTTGATAATATTTTTGTTTTAAAATTTGTTTTGTCTGATATTAATATAGCCACTCCAGCTTTCTTATGGTTGTTTTTTGTGTGATATATCTTTTATCTTCCTTTCTATTCAACCTATTTGTACTCCTGAATATAAAAATTTACATCCTGTAGACAGTATATGGTTGAATCATTTTGTTAATACAGTCTAACAATCTCTGCCTTTTGATTAGATTGTTTAATTCATTCACTTTAATGTTATTATTAATATATTTGGATTTATGTTGCTAGTTTCCTTTTTTGTTCTGTATTTTGTTTCTTTTTTGTTCCTCTATTTCTCCTTTACTGCTTTCTCCTAATTCTACTGTAACATTTTAATTCTTCTAATAATTTTTTCACTATATTTTTTGAAGTTTCTTTCTGAGTACTTGCTCTAGGGCTTACCATATACATCTTCACATATCGGATTCTACTGCATATTTATATTAACTTACTTCCAGTGAGATATGGAGATGTTGCTTTTAAATTGTTCTATTCACTTTTCTCCCTTTTGCACTATTATTGTTATACATCTTAAATTAACATTCTTTTTACAAATCCAGCAATACATTTTTACAATCATTGTTTTAAATAATTTTGTGTCTTATAAAGGAGCTGTCTATTTGTAGAGATGTTATATTAACTTTATTTACAGTTTCTGCTTCTCTTCATTTGTTACTGTGGATCGAATTACCATTTGGTCTCATTTTCTTACTTTAATACAGCATTGCTCTCACCTACCTCCTCTCTACTGTTATGGTTAAATATACTATAATTCTATATGTTATAGGCTTAATAATGCAATTATATACACATTGTTTTATGCAATTGCTTTTAAAATCAGTTATAAGATTAAAAAGGAGGAAATATGCATTTATACTATCATTTGTTTTTACATAATTAGCTTGCCCACTGCTCTTTGCTTTTTTTGTATAGGTTTGAATTACTGTGTGGTGGTACTTTCTTTCAGCCTGAAGAACTTCCTTTAATACTTTTTGTAGGATAGGTTTTTTAGCAACAGATTATCTCAGGGTTTTTTTGTGTGGCAATGCCTTTATCTCGACTTCACTTTAAGAAAAAACAAGATTCTTGGTTGGTTCTTTCAGCACTTTGAATATCATCCCACTGCCTTCTGGCCTCCATTGTTTCTGTCCATCTTATGGGGTTTCTTTGTATGTGACTAGTTATTTTTTTCTAGTTGCTTTATATTTTTTTCTTTGTTTTTTCCTTTGAATCTTTTTTTTTTTTTAGGAAGATTAGCCCTGAGCTAACTACTGCCAATCCTCCTCTTTTTGCTGAGGAAGACTGGTCCTGAGCTAACATCCATGCTCATCTTCCTCTACTTTATATGTGGGACGCCTACCACAGCATGGCTTTTTGTCAAGCCATGCCATGTCCGTACCCAGGATCTAAACCAGCGAACCCCCGGCTGCCAAGAAGCGGAGCATGCGAACTTAACCACCCAGCCAGCCCCATCCTTTCAATATTTTTTACTGTAATGTGTCTGGATGTGGATATCTTTGTGTTTATCTTAATTAAAATTAATTGAGCTTCTTGAGTGTGTAGATTAGTACTTTTCATCAAATTTGGGAAATTTTTGTCAATTAATATTTCAAATATTTTTATGCTCCTTTTTCTCTCTCTTCTCCTAGTATTCTTATTAAACATATAATGGTGTATGTTGGTGTTTTTCCTTCTTCAGTCTTGTTTCTCTCTGTTCTTTGAATTGCATAACACATCAATTTATCTTCAAATTAATTGATTCTTTTGCCTGTTCAAATCTAGAATTGAGCTTCTTTAGAGAATTTTTCATTTCAGTATCTTGAATTGATATTACCTTGGGATGAAAGAAGTACAAAATAAGAGAGGTTAAACAATATCTGAATAACCTTGGACAAATAACCTCATTTTGCTCCATTGTAAAATGCAGATAATAACAGTTGCTACATCATAATGTTATTTCATAAATCAAAGTAAGATAATGAATGTAAACATTTAGCAGAGTGTCGGTCACACTCAACATACCTAAAAAATGTTGTTGAGCAATAAAATGAATAAACATAAACATTTGGAATGGGCTAGGTGTCTTCCTTGTTAATCATTGCTGCTCCCAGATCATTATTCCTCCTTCTACCCTAATAATCATCACTTTGTAATTCTTATTGTTAGATTATACTGATGCCACTCTTCGTAGTGGTCATCTTTACACCAAAACTCTTTTTTGTTTTTAAATTCTTTCAAGATTTTAGATCCTGGATCACTGTCACTCTATCTAATATTACTTCTTTCATAATTTCTAGTGATTTCAATTTACATAAGTAAACTTTCCAACACTTTGGCTCCTCAATTCCTTGACCTCTTCTTTCCAATGATTTTGCTCCCCTCTCTACCGCAGCCTTACTTCCATGCTCATTCCCTTGAACTTTTTCTTTCCAATAGCAATAATTCCACTATAATATCAATTTCAAACATTTGACTCTCTGACTCTGGCCTCCTATCTTTTGAGTCACAGCCTTTTATATCCCAGCTCCAACATTCCTTAACCCCAACTAGACCAAGTTAACATCAATTCTACCAGATTTACACTGCCCTTCATCTCCTAATTTCTTTTGTTTCCTCTTTACCCACCTTAAATTCTGTATTCACTCATTATAATCACTCTCTTGCACACATCATCAACTCCCATGCCTCTCTTGCTTCATCATATTTTCCTGATGAAACTATAACCCTAGTTAAATAAAACTTTTTTTCTGCTATGTGCCTGCACCTGTATAGTTCAATATTGTTGGGGAAACTAAGGAAAACACACAGCCATGATAATTGGTCTCACTTTAAATTCTTTATCAGTAGCTTCACGTGAATCTCTTAATGCAAGCATACTTTACTTTCTTCATCCATTTTCTTTTATACTCTCCTGGATGATTTTTTCATGATTTCTTCTATTTCTTCAAAACTCCAGTACCTTCTCCTTCATCATCACTTCTAGATAATGCCTTTGTTTCCCATTTTACTGAAAAAATAGCAGCATTCCACAGAGAACTTCCGTAGCTACCAATATCTGTACTTTTATATTCCTCAGTCTCTTCTGTTACCACGTTCATTCATGCTTCTACCCAGACCATGTCTCCATCTGTGCACAGATAACATCCATTCTTGCCTGCTCTGCATTTCTTCATACTTCCAAAAGCATCGTGAGTTTTTCCTCTCCCTACGCAGTCATTCCACTAACATACAAGCATACTATTCATTTGCTCATCATAAAAACCCTCACTTGATACCACTTTGTTCAACAGCTACCTCCCCATATCTTTTTCTCTTTTATAGCAAAATTCCTTGAGGAAGTTCTCTACCTTGTCACCAATTTCTTTCCTTCCTTTCTCTCTCATACCTATTGTGTTCAGGTTTTTCCCTCACATTCCATTAGAATTGCTTTTCTCAAGGTCACCAAAGGTATTCATATGGCTAATTTCAATTGCCAGTTCTCATATTATTTGTTCTATCGGTTGCATTGAACACAATTGATACTTGTCTCCTATAAGCATTTTTTTCTGTTGATGTCCATCATTTCTCTGACATTTCTGGCAACTTCTCAGTCGCTTCGCCAGTTCCTCTTTAGTTCCCTGAACTCTAATCTGTAGGTCTTTTTTTTTCTTTTCTACCTATATTTACTCCCGAGGTGATGTAATTCTCCTCTCATGGTGTTAAATACCATTTCTAACTCTATGACCAATATGTATATTCTGCAGCTAGGATCTTCCTCTTAATTTCAAATCTATATATCCAACTGCCTTTTCAACATACTTTTGTCTATGTATCAGATAACTCTAGCTTAAAGTGTTTAAAACTCAGTTACCGGGGCCTGCTGCGTGGCCGAGTGGTTAAGTTTGCCGCGCTCCGCTGCGGCGACCCAGAGTTCGGATCCTGGGCGCGGACATGGCACCGCTTGTCAGGCCACGTTGAGGCGGCGTCCCACATCCCACAACTAGAAGGACCTGCAACTAAGATAAACAACTGTGTACGGGGGTGGGGGGCTGGGTTGGGGAGATAAAGCAGAAAAAAAAAAAAAAGATTGGCAACAGTTGTTAGCCCAGGTGCCAATCTTTAAAAAAAAAAACTCAGCTACTTGTGTGAATCTTTTCTGCTCACTTACCTATATTGTTTAATGGTGGTTTCTTCTTCCATTTACTTGGGTCAAAAACATTGGTATCAATCTTGATTCAATCTTCTCAAATCTGGTCCATCAACAAATTATGTCTACTCTATCTTCAAAATAGATCCAAAATTCCACCCTCTGTCTCTTTACTCCAGCTGCCACAATTCCTCTCAATGATATTATTATCTATCTCCTGGATTCTTGCAGTACTTTTTTAATTGGTCTCTTAGCTTCTGCACTTATCCCTGAAGACTATACTCAGAAACCTATTTAAAAATTTAAGCCCACTCCTGATGTTTCACGTAGCCTCTCTTTACTTTAAATTTTCTCTTTAGCACTAATTCTCCATGATATTAATATTTTACTTTTTTATAATGCTTATTATTTATCTTCTTCACTAGCATACATATCCCATGAGGGCAAGTATTTTTGACTTTTTAATCACTACTCTATCTTTAGTGCCTATAAGAATGCCTGGCATATAGGTAGATACACGAACAGTTCTTTATTTGAAAGAATGACTAAGGGGCCTATAATACATTTTGGGGAATGGGACAGGAGGGAAAGTAGGAGATAGGATGTCCAGGAGACAAGAATTTTTGAGTGATCAGTATAGAGGAGAGAATAAAAAAAAAACTCGAATGTATAAAATCTATAAGTATAGAGGAAAGCTGTCAGATAGACAACAAAGATAATCATTAAATTGGGGGGTAGAAAGAAGAAGCAGCCCTCTTAGTGAGAGATATGAGAAGAAAATTACAGATAATATAATGAAAACTAAAAATGAGGAGATAAGCTATGTGAAGTGTAATGGAGAATTTGAAGAGGATCAGAATTAGGAAACTCAATTCCATCAGGAAAATGATTTAAATGAGAAGTTTCAGGGCTTTGATGGGTCCATAAATCAGATTATAGGAGTTTAAGGAAGTAAGGGATGGCTGATGAGAGCAATGGGGTCTGGAAGCAGGTTTTGTTTAAGGAGCTTAGCTGTAAAATAATTTTGGGTGGTAGGAAGGTGATTAAAACGAAGTAGTAGTTTCAAAGAGGAAGAATTTTCAAAATTTTGGAGATTCAAACATATTTCAAGAGTAAATGAAGGAATTAAAGGGAAAAAAACTCAAGTAGAGAGGGTGAGCACTAATATAGGAAAGTGGTCTCTTTGGAAGAATGGATCCCATCCAAAAAAAAGGAGGTCAAGCTTTACTTTGTGAGCAGATGTCTAGTGTGCATGTGACTTGAGAGGAATCACAGGAAGAGAATTGCCAGGTTAAACTAAACACAGCGAACTAATGACCTGTACTTTTAGGAAATGATTTGAAAATTCACTATGGGGAAAACGTAATTTCAAGTGACTAATGTTAAACTGACACTATGGATTGCTTGTCAACTTTTGTGGAGAGCTCTCTTAGAAATTCTGTAACTCTGATTCCTAAATATCCAATACATGTGTTTGACTCTGCCAGAATGAGAGTGTCTTTGTGGTCAATGCACAACTAATCCAAAGACTCCGAGAGCTCTCAGACTACAAGATGTTAGTCTGAGGCAACCACAATCTAGCCTTGGTGAATAAAGTGTTGGGTCTCTCTCTCCCTCCAGGCTAGCTGCTTCAGGCAAACTCCTCCTTTGACTCTGCTTGAGGCAGGTCTCCATCTGAATATAACCTGGGAGAAAAGGAACTGCTTGAAAACCCAAGTTCCACCACTTTTCCTTCTCTGATCTTGAGCCTTAACCTCTTGATGCTCCAGGTTTTTGTTATCTGTAACAATTTCCTCGTTGCCCACCCTGAGAGTGGCAAATATGTGGGTAATTTTTATAGTATCCAAAAAACGTAAAATTTAGGTGCTACTGATATTGTGAGTTAAGATGGAGGAACCCTCACTTTATGAAAAAAAAATTGATACTGATGATCATGATGTTGAATGGCCTGATTTACTTACAAAAATATGTTTGTTCATTTGTGAGTTCTATCACAGTAGTTATTTTCATACAAAACTCAGTGTTATTCCTGACTGGATAGAAAAAAAGTCTGCTCATTGAAGAGGTCAAGAGTAATATTTTGTGGTTAAGACTGATGTTGACTATTACTAAAGATAGCCATCAAACCACGAGGGAAGAGACCAAGAGAAAAAGAAGGGAACAGAGAAGAACTACTAAGACACCCAGGAAAAAAAAAAGGGACAAAATGGCAATAAATGCATATTTATCAAAAGCTACTTTAAATGCCAATGGACTAAATGCTCCAATCAAATGCCATAGGGTGGCCAACTGGATAATAAAACAAGACCCATCTATATGCTGCATACAAGAGACACAATTCAATCCTAAAGACACTCACAAACTTAAAGTGAAAGGATGGAAAAAGATATTCCATGCAAATGACAAGGAAAAGAAAATGGGGGTAGCAATACTTATATCAGACAAAATAGACTTTAAAACAAAAAACTGTAACAAGAGATAAAGACAGGCACTGCATAATGATAAAGGGAACAATCCAACAAGAAAATATAACACTTGTAAATATCTATGCATACAACATAGGAGCACCTAAATATATAAAGCAATTATTAACAGACATGAGAGGAGAAATAGACAGTAACACAATAATAGTAGGGGACTTTAACACTCCACTTACACCAATGGATAGATCGTCCAAACAGAAGATCAATAAGGAAACACTCGCCTTAAAGGACACCTTAGACCAGATGGACTTAGTAGATATATACAGAACATTCCATCCAAAAACCATAGAATATACATTCTTTTCAAATGCCCATGGAACATTCTCCAGGATTGATCAAATGTTAGGCCACAAAACAAGTCTGAATAAATTTAAGAAGATCGAAATACTACCACGCATCTTTTCTGACCACAAAGGTATGAAACTAGAAATCAACTACAGGAAGAAAAGCAGAAAAGCTACAAAAATGTGGAGATCAAACAAAATGCTACTGAACAATGATTGGGTCAATGAAGAAATCAAAGAAGAAATAAAAAAATTCCTGGAGACAAATGAAAAAGAAAACATGACATGCCAAAATCTATGGGGTACAGCAAAAGCAGTTCTATGAGGGAAGTTTATAGCAATTCAGGCCCACCTCAACAAGAAGAAAAATCCCCAATAGACAATCTAAAAGTGCATCTAAAGGTACTGGAAAAAGAACAACAAACAAAGCCCAGAATCAGCAGAAGGAAGGAAATAATAAAAATAAGAGCAGAAATAAATGAAATAGAGACTAAAAAAATAGAAAAAATAATGAAACCAAGAGCTCGTTCTTTGAAAAGATAAACAAAATTGACAAACTCTTAGCTAGACTCACCAAGAAAAAAAGAGAGAAGGCTCAAATAAATAAAATCAGAAATGAAAGAGGTGAGATTACAACGGACACCTCAGAAATACAAAAGATAATAAGAGAACACTACGAGAAGCTATATGCCAGGGCCGGTCTGGTGGTGCAGTGGTTAAGTTCTCACATTATGCTTCTTGGCAGCCCGGGGTTCGCCAGTTCGGATCCTGGGTGCGGACATGGCACAGATTGGCATCCCACATATAAAGTAGAGGAACACGGTCACGGATGTTAGCTCAGGGCCCGTCTTCCTCAACAAAAAAAGAGGCGGACTGGCAGTAGTTAGCTCAGGGCTAATCTTCCTCAAAAAAAGAAAAGAAAAGAAAGGAAAAGCTACACACCTCCAAATTAGATAATCTGGAAGAAATGGATAAATTCTTAGACACATACAACCTTCCAAAACTGGACCAAGAAGAAGTAAAAATTTGAATAGACTGATCACCAGTAAGGAGATCGAAACAGCAATCAAAAACCTCCCAAACAGTAAAAGTCTAAGACCAGAAGACTTCCCTGTTGAATTCTACCCAAAAATTCAAATAAGACCTAATACCTATCCTTATCAAACTTTTCCAAAGAATTGAAGAGGAGGGGAGGCTTCCTAACTCATTCTACGAAGCCAACATCATCCTGATAGCAAAACCATACAAGGACAACACAGGCCAATATCACTGATGAACATCGATGCAAAAATCTTCAACAAAATACTGGCAAATGGAATACAACAATACATTAAAAAGATCATACATCATGATCAAGTGGGTTTCATTCCAGGATGCAGGGCTGGTTCGACATCCACAAATCTATCAATGTGATACACCACATTAAAAAAATGAAGAATAAAAATCACATGATCATCTCAATAGATGCAGAGAAAGCTTTTGACAAGATACAGCATCCATTTATAATAAAATCTGTAAATAAAATGGGTATAGAAGGAAAATACCTCAACATAATAAAGGCTATATATGAGAAACCCTCAGCAAATATCATTCTCAATGGAGAAAAACTGAAAGTTATCCCTCTAAGAACAGGAACCAGACAAGGATGCCCACTGTCACCACTCTTATTTAACATAGTATTGGAAGTCCTAGCCAGAGCAATCAGGCAAGAAAAAGAAATAAAATGGATCCACATTGGAAAAGAACAAGTGAAACTGTCACTCTTTGCAGATGACATGATTTTATATCTAGAGAACCCTAAAGATTCCACTAAAAAACTTTTAGAAACAATAAAGGAATACAATCAAGTCACAGGATACAAAATCAACGTACAAAAATCGGTTGCATTTCCATACACTAACAACAAAGTAGCAGAAAGAGAAATTAAAAATACAATCCCATTTACAATTGCAACAAAAACAATAAAAGACCTAGGAATAAACTTAACGAAAGAGGTGAAAGATCTGTACACTGAAAACTATAAGACATTGTTGAAAGAAATCGAAGCAAACACAAAGAAATGGAAAGATATTCCATGGTCTTGGATTGGAAGAATTAACACAGTTAAAATGTCCATACTTCCTAAAGTAGATTAGATTCCTAAAGCAATCTATAGATTCAATGCAATCCCTATCAAAGTTCCAACAACATTTTTTCACAGAAATAGAATAAAGAATCCTAAAATTTATATGGAACAACAAAAAGCCGCGAATAGCCAAAGGATTCCTGAGAAAAAAGAACAAAGCTGGAGGGATCACACTCCCTGACTTCAAATTATACTACAAAGCCATAGTAACCAAAACAGCATGGTACTGGCACAAAAGCAGACACACAGATCAATGGAACAGAATCGAGAGCCCAGAAGTAAACCCACACATTTATGGACAGCTAATATTCGACAATGAAGCCAAGAGCATACGATAGAGAAAGGAGAGTCTCTTCAATAAATGGTGTTGGGAAAACTTGACAGCACATGCAAAAGAATGAAAGTAGACGACTCCCTTACACCATGCACAAAAATCAACTGAAAATGGATTAAAGACTTGAATGTAAGACCTGAAACCATGAAACTTCTTGAAGAAAACATAGGCAGTAAGCTCTTTGACATCAATCTGAGCAGCATATTTTCAAGTCCCATGTCTGACCGGGCAAGAGAAACAAAAGAAAAAATGAACAAATGGGAATACATCAAACTAAAAAGCTTCTGCACAGCAAAGGAAACCATCAACAAAACGAAACGACAACCTAACAGTTGGGAGAAGATATTTGCAAACCATATATCAGATAAGGGGTAACTATCCAAAATATACAAAGAACTAATACAGCTCAACAACAAAAAAAGCAACAATCCAATTAAAAAATGGGCAAAATATCTGAACAGAGATTTCTACAAAGAAGATATACGGATGGCCAACAGGCATATGAAAAGATGCTCAACATCATTAGCTATCAGGGAAATACAAATCAAAACTACAATGAGGTTTCACCTCACTCCAATCAGAATAGCTATAATTAACAAGACAGGAAACAACAAATATTGGAGAGGATGTGAAGTGAAGGGAACCCTTGTTCACTGCTGGTGAGAGTGAAAACTTGTGAAGCCACTATGGAAAGCAATATGGAGTATCCTCAGAAAATTAAGGATAGATCTACCATATGATCCAGCTATCCCACTGCTGGGTATTTATCCAAAGAACTTGAAAACACAAAGGCATAAAGATGCTTGCACCCCTATGTTCATTGCAGCGTTATACACAATAGCCAAGACTTGGAAGCAACCTGGATGCCCATCAAGCGACAAATGGATAAAGAAGATGTGGTGTTTATACATGATGGGCTCCTACTCAGCCATAAGAAATGATGAAATCCGGCCATTTGTGACAATATGAATGGACCTTGAGGGTATTTTGCTGAGTGAAATAAGTCAGAGGGAGAAAGTCAAATACCATATGATCTCACTCATAAGTAGAAGATAAAAACAACGGCAAACAAATACATAGCATTGGAGATTGGATTGGTGGTTACCATGGGGGTTACCAAGGGAGAAGAGGGGAGGGCAAAATGGGTGATTAGGCTCACATGTGAGGGAATGAACTATAATTAGTTTTCGGGTGGTGAACATGATGTAGTCTACACATAATTCCAGATATATTATGATATACATCTGAAAATAAATAAATTAATTAATTTTAAAAAAGATTGATGTTGGCTTAGTGCTGTTTATTCATTGTTATTGCTATTGTTATGTTATGTAAATAAAACTGGCATTTCTCTTCAGTGTATTGTGTTGTGGATTTAATTAAATTTGAAATTAGGGAAGGGCAAGGAAGCTTATCAGTTTTAAAGAAATTAAAAGTGGGTTCTAACAATTTAGAGCTATAAAGCATTATAGTCTGTTTAAAGTTAAGATATTAAAATAGGTTCTTTAATCAACCACTGTTGTATTAACAGATTCAATCTGTTAAAAGCATTCAATAGAACTATATTTCCTACATAAAATTATCACGTCAGCATTGCTGCATAGTATGGAACTGACCAATGAAATGATTTTTACTTAATTGAAGGTCAAAAAAATTCAGATTTCTGAGAAGGATACAGAAATAGTTTCTAGTCAGCTATATTATCTGAAATAATCTCAAGTAGTAATAATGGGATAATGACCATTTTGCCATTTAAAATCTTTCTATTAAAGACATTTTGGTTTTCAACTAATTAAAATGCTATTTTTTTGTTGGTACTTTTCTGAGTTGAATGTTTTACTCTGCCACTATATGGGGTTTCTGCCCAGGAAAAGATATAAATGTAATTTTTTTCCACTTGAACACTAGTATAGAGGTATCTGTGTTCAATATTCAGTATTTACATATTAAATACAGTTTGTTCATTACAGATTATTTGCCTCCCTTTCTAACTACGGAAGATTTTTGCATAGTGAAAAGTCATTATTTATAATCTTTGGCCAATTTAGTTAGGGCATTAGATGAATCTTTATTCTTTCGTAATATGGGGAAGTAATTATGATAGAAGAAAGAAATGCCGATTTAAAAATAAAGGCATTCTTATCATGTTTTTTATGTGAACGAAAGGGTTTTAAAGATAGTTCTAGTTTGGATTAATTTATATTGCTGTGTATAGCTAAGGAAAGAGTTTACATTTGGGATCAAAACATGGAAAATCCATAAGCACTAACAGAAATAATGATGCCCAGTTGATTATTCAAATGTGACTTAATCACCATTTTTTTCTATTCCTATAAAACTGAAAAGACAGTTGGTCATATCAATTGTGGTAGAAATAATGATCGGTATCAGCACAGCACAGCCAGTAAAATCTATTGTGTTCAGTTAAAATGAGCTAGAGATTTTTAATCCAAGTAATAGGAACTACCTTTCTTTCATTATAGTTCAATATCCACCACTTTATTTTTTATTTAAAAAAAGCCTGTTCATTTTTTTCACAATTTAAAAAATAATTTTAACATTACTTAAAGTAAAGGAAAAAATCTTGTATTAAAAAAACAGCTGCCCATCTGTCTCATTCCCACGCAACTGTTCAAATTGACAAGCTGGATTCTGAGAGCTTATTCCAGCAAATGTGGGACACTGCATTTGCAAACGGCTAAAAAGTGATACTGATATTTTAGCAGCATTTTCATGTTGCCTCCTTCATAGACGAAATATGGTATTCTTTTCTTTAAAAAAAAAAAGACCTTACTATGTCACATGATTGATTGTTATAGAGTTTTTCTTTTAAAAGACATATCTGACAACGCAGAATAGCAGAATGTATAGATGGCATTCATATTTTTCTGCTTTATAACCTGAAACTTGTTTAGTAAAGTACATTTTAAAAATGGGGTTGTGTGTCATGAGTAGCACAGTGTTGCAGAGGCAGCTAGAAAATAGGCAATGTGCAGTTGTCTTTTGGGGAAAGCAGTAATATGGCTACCAGAAGCTTTCTGAGAATGTGTGGGGTAAATTCCAGCCTCTGACCGTGTGACGGAATCTAAAATGAGCAAAGGGAAGATTCCTTCCATGTTAACATATTTCCGCTTCAAATATTCTGAAGAGACAAACTCAACCTTGCTGGAGTATCTCATGTATGTGATTTTATAATCAGAGGAGAATTACAGTGTCCAAGCCCCAACTGACAGAGTGTTCAGGATATGATTCCAATATCTTGCAGGGGCATGCGCGTGCCTCACTTTTCAACATGCGTATAAAATGGCTACATGTAGAAAGGCGTTATAACCATGGTAATTGTCGGGATAAATGAATACTGAATGTAAGAATTGTCACTATGACATGTTTTACAGTACCTCCATGTTAAAAATTCTTTTATCCGAGGAATTTGCATAACTTGCTTAGACAAGCATATGTTGTCCCTCAATTTCTTAAAAGAAATAGCCCAAGTTAACAGTACAGAAAGAAATGTATTCATATTTCATTGTATACAGTTAGTGTGGGCTGTAGATGATCCCACACTAAATAATAGAAAAAAGATAGAAATAAGGAACTGCTAAACTGATAGATCAATCACAACCAAAAAATATATTTTATATATATATATATATATATATAGCCATTTTGCATTTATCCTTATTATGCATGTTCTTCATGTTCTGTTTCTTTTAAGGGAAATTCCATCCTAGATGGTCAAAATCTATTTGTAATATTTAATGTGAGTACTCACTTGATGTTTAATCTGAAAGATTTAAATCTACTAATGCAAGTAACTATAACCAGTAGAGTGGTTTTCTAATATGAATCTTAAAACCGATTGTCAAATCTGAAGAAAGATTAGGCTTTGGGGATCCTTGCATATCTTTTTAAACAACTGATAATCAATTTATTAAAATTGGTGATTTAAGCATCTGCAATAGTGACTTCAACCTCAACTCCTGGCTATATATTTTTTTGTACTTTGTCTATCATGTACTTTTATCCCAAATATCATCTTCTGAAAAGTAAGCATCTTACTTTAATAGACCTACTCCAATAATATAAAATGTGTTGCTAAAAGAAAATTTTGGAAGCCAACACACAGTGTACAAAATAACACAGCAGACCTTGTATGCTTGAAGAATTCATGCCCAATGGAACTGCTGCTTTTACCTTTTCCTTATTCCTATAATTCCTAAATTATAATATAAAAGTCCCATTTACCTACTTTAGTTTGAAACTGTATACCACTTTCTTTAAAGAAAGGTAGCAAACAAAACTAAAGATTTTTATCAGAAATGGGAGAATCGGTGTCACTACTTAGAATGAAGTATCATGGGAATGAGAAGCTTGACCTAGATATCACGTTTTTGACAGAGATTTCCTATACAATCACCTGAGAAGCAAGTAATGAACTATAGTTAGGTAGTTTTGTGTTTTGTAATTTTTGTTCTCAGGTATTTCAAGCTGACTTCTTACCTGCACAGATTTTCGGTCAGGTAAACTCTGCTCTAAGGATTAAAGTGTCAGATAACATATATAAAGCACCTAGTTGCATAAAACACAGTGAGTTCTTAACAAATATTAAGTTCTTTCTCCCTTTGCCATTTCAGATTTATTTTGACTCATACTTGTGACACCTATAATATTTGGCTTCAATTCTATAATTCTAGATTTTGTATCAATTCTGCATTTCTTTTAACGAGGATTCTGACTGGGAACTAAAACTTTTCACTAAGGCACCTCTTTCCTAAATGAGAGGAGTCATCTGGATAAGGACTAATGAGTGATCCTGCTTTTCTCCTCCACTTTGGAAGTGAGCAGTAACCACCCCCCACTCCCCATGTCTCTCCCTCCTCTGTCTAGATCTTTGCATGAATCAAGCTTGTGTTTGGGGCAGGGGCCTGAGATGAGATTCATGGAATTGAATCACAAGCTGGAGAAGCAAAGATCTTTTTCAATAGCTGTTCTCAAATGGCCAAGCTAGATGTTACCTGGTTCATATGTCTTAGGCTGTGCTCAGTCCATCTTGTGCACCCATATATTACACCAACAGTTGTCATCCTTGGGAACCACACTAACAGTGCTCGCTCCTTGGCAAGGCTGCAGATAAATCAGAGGAAGGTACTTCATTTGTACCTACCATAGTACTTCACTATCAGCTTTTCTTTTTGGTGAGAAAGAAAAAGAAAGAAAAAGAGAAAATAAAAAAGATTCTTTATAGTATCTACACTAGTGGATTAATTTCAATTATTTTCCTTCTTTGCTGTGGCAGGTCAAACACTGTACTAAGTGTAAGATTCTGGGGCTCTGGTTTCATCACTGTCCTACCCACCTATTCAGAGCAAGTTGCTCACACTCTGAGACTGTTGCCAGCCTATAAAAGGAGGAAAATAGCATTTTTAATTGCGCAGATAGTGCCTGTCACATAAAGTTTGTTAAATGTAGAAGGTGAGATATTATATTAACTCTACAATCCAGGTTCTTTCAACCTTCCTATTATAGAAATTCACATATATTGTATACAATCTCCATCTGTACATATACGTAAACACATATACACACTGATCTAATATTATATACTGCACTACCCTCCTTTTGTTTCACTGACAATATATTGCAACTTTCTTTCCATGTCATTATATACTACAACTTTAGCTTGAATATTAGTATAGTATTTTATAATAGGCATATACTGTAATTTAACTAATTGGTCCCATGTGGATAAAATATAGACTGTTTTTAATTTTTCACTATTACAAATAATCATACAATGATATCATTATGTCATCTTGGTTTTTTGTTTTGTTTGCTTGGTTTTTGTTTGTCTTATTTTACTAAACAGAATTTTGCTGTAATCAAATTTGTCCACATTTTCTTTTTTGTTTCCAGTTTTTATGACATGGTTAGAAAAGCTTTCCCTAAAGCCAGTTTATCTTATTTTACTAAACAGAATTTTGCTGTAATTAAATTTGTCCACATTTTCTTTTTTGTTTCCAGTTTTTATGACATGGTTAGAAAGGCTTTCCCTAAAGCCAGTTTATAAATATTTTTAGCATCACTTTCTATGAGAAAGTTCATGATTGCATTGATGCAAAAGGAATTATTACTATTTATATCCTTGTTATTATTGTTCTTAGGTATAAGAAATGAGGTAGAGATCCAGTTTTATTTTTTTCCCAAATGACCAACCAGTTGTTCCAATATCATTATTTAATAATCTATTTTTCCACTAATTTGAATATTTTCTTGCAATATCTTATTGAATTTATCTCTATATTGTCTATTATATTCATTTGGTTTGTTAATGTTTGAACTGATACCACCCTTTTTAAAATACTACAAGTGTTGTGAATAAAACCATTATTTATCAATCGCTAACGTAAGGATTTGGATGTTAGTAGGGAAAATCTCCAGCTGAAAGTATGATTGGAAGTATTGTTTTTGTGGTTTATAGAGTTTGAACAATGTCTGGAAAGGGTAGATAGGAGCAATGAGAGAAGTAAAAGATAAAAGATAAAGGATGAAGAAAAATATATATGAACAGCATTGTAACCCACCAGGGTTAGAAACCATATATATATATATATATGTATATATATCTCCTGATTTGTACTTTCCCATATAGTATTTTTATATTTGTATCAGAGTAAGGAAGGGATATGATTGGATTATTCCAATACCGGAATTTAAATGGTGGTAGTTACAGAAGAACAGACTGATGTGGACCGAAATGCGCCAACAAAAGGCAAGGTAAAATGATGACCTGCGAGCCCGACGCTAGTTGCAGAAGGACATAAAAGCAAGATAACACTGACAGGCTGAGAAAATAAGTAAGATTAGTTATGAAATTGTAGATGTTGATGAAATTCAAGAGCAATTTAAATTTAACTTAGGGAGTGGAAGAACTGAGTGAGTAGTGTTGTGGTTGGAGACAAAGATACCGAAGCTTACGTGGCAGTCACGAGTGTAAGGAGTCCGTTGTTCTTCCTTTGTGTGGCCTATTTTTACACAAGAAACTTATCAGAGGGGTGAGATACAAACTGGATAAAATGAAGTTGGATAAAACTTTATGGAGAGAGAAAATGTAAAATTCTCCTGCTGGAATGAGGCAGAAGAAGTTTAGAAGAAAAGGAAGGTAAACTATGTGAAAAAAATAACTTTTATTAGGATTTGGGGTGTGAGCAATATGCTTAACAGAAAAAGAAGAATGGCAAGTATTTGGAAAAAACGAAAGTGGGTCTGATCTAAAATGTAGTACAGAATTATTGATGCTGTGGCAGGAGGAGAAAGAGAAAGTGGGTATAAATATTTGAAAGGCGTTCTCCAAGTTCAATTAAATGCTTAGGCAAGTCCCCAAGTTAAATTAGACGCCAAGAAATAGTTGGCAAGTAAAGTGTAGCAATTAAGTGCCATAGGGCTAGGAATGGGGCCGAGCATTGCCACATTATGCCACCTCTTCATGGCCCCGTTCACCATTCTATACTGGGAAACTTAGTAGATGAAACAAACAGATCCCAGTCCAAAATGGCACAACAAAGATAACTGAAACTAGTTACTAAGGATAAACACAACTGTGGCCAAAGATGTGGATTCCAAGGGCAGCTCTGCACTGGCCAAACGAGAATTTACACTCTTGTATAAATAATGTGCCAGGCTCCTGGGGTCCAGCCTGAACGAAGGAAGATGCAATGTTCACAGATGAAAGAAAAGCAGACTGTAAGTTAATAAGCTGTTAGTGTTCTTCAAATAAAGATGTGCTTGGGTTTTTAGCCTGGGTAATAACCAGAGCTTCAAGCTTTTAATATGAGTCCTAGCACACAGACAGTGGGCTCATGTTGCAGTCTTGGCCGTAGCCAGGGGTATAAGTACCAAGGGTACAACCCCAACTGGAATTTCAGATAATATGTAAAGATCAGAATCTTGAAATATCTAAGAACCTCTACCAAACTTCCAATGTTAATTTACTATGTGTAAACTATTTAAATTTATATACCTATATTCATTTTGTAGTTTGTTCTTATTTTGGTTTGGTTGTTACAATGGTCTTTAAATTAGCACAGATAATCCCACCTACAAATAATTTATTCTGGTGTTTTTTTATAGTTGTTTTTGAACAGCAGAGTGGCCTGTCTGGTGAGAGTTGAGGAGGCGTTCTAAAAGAGTGCAACTGCCAGAAGGAAGTTGCTTGGAGTTTCTTTGTGCCTTAGATCCAAGTATCTAGCAGACACATTTAATGACTTCACCTCTAATGGATAGCATTAGCTCTGCTGTACATGAACACAAACTAAAGAGGAAATTGCAGCAGCTGAAAGAGATTCTGGTGCTACCTAGAGCATTTTGCAAGGATCAGAAACCCATTAATCTAAGGAATTAAAACTGTAAGGTATTGTAAAAAGTAGAGTACTATTAAAAACTGGTAGAGGACCTACAGAAGGTCCTCTGCTGCGTGGTTATGAAATAAGAAGTGTTTTTCTTTCATTCATCCTTCAGACCAATTATTGTTTTCATTCACTCAGCATCCTTTGAATGAAATAGATCCAGTGACCATGATCCTCTGTTTAGGGATGTGCATGTGGATACAGAACCCTCTCAGTGAACGGTCCAAAGAAGTGCAACTAGTGGCAGAGCTGAGACTAGAGCCCTGCTACTGATTTAAACATCTTTCTGACTGGCCCACACTGTCTCCTATACTCCCTAGACTCTTCAAGTCAAAATGGCCACTAGAATATAATCCTTTAATAAAGCAGATTGAGTATTGCAATATTATAAAAATCCTAATATGGGATTTCTCAATGCTTGATAAATCTAACTAAATCAACAACAATATACTAAATTTCAAGTTATAGCCTCAAGTGTTTTTAACTGAGTTGCAGAAATGCATAGAAAGCAGAAAAGTTTTCCATTTTTATAACTGACAGCCAAAAATACATATAATAAGTTTTGTATAAAAAATTACTTTTGAATAGCATTATGTATTAGAGAATTTTGCCTAAATAAATAAATTATCCGTGAAATGGGAATAAAGCCTATGACTACTTTGTTTCATACAGAGTGAGGATTAATGAATAACCCTGACAGACTGCTCTAAAATGATTGGAAAAGACTTGAAAGAGGGATTCAGGGCATTGTCAAACACTAGGATTAATGGGGAAAGAGATTTTGTCCAAGAGGAAATGTTAATTCATTTATAATTTAAGTGGGGAATCCAGAAGACACTTACATGTGCTCACCATTAAAAGCACATCCTAAGTACAAGGTTAAAGCAGTTTTATTTTATCTCCAAAGAGAAACAAATAAGAGAGAAATTTAAATTTAAGCAATATATATTAAGACTACATATTTTTAAATCTCATTACTTCACAATCATCTGCTAATTTATAATTTATAACAGTTCAGCAAGGAATAGATAGAGCTTTAACATAACACTTGTCTTAAAAGAAAGAAGCCTTCTTAAGTTAACAAAGTAAACAAAATTGTTCTGTTCCTTTAGAAATATTTATCTTGCTTAAACATTCAGACTGGTTTTAAGTAGCTTAATAGTAGCTACTGGCTACAAATAATAACTTTTCAAATGTTCATTCTAATACTCCAAACATTTTGCAGAATGTCTACTTTACAACACTTTATTTACTACTAGTTTTGTATTACTGCCTGTAATTGAAAGTCATTCAATAGCCTTTCAATTCTTTAATCATAAACTTCAAACTTTATAGTGTTCAAACTGACCTTTCTCCTAATAACTAAGCTTTTCCATAACATGTCTCATGCCCGCTCTCTCTTTGCCAGTCTTCCCTAATGGCCTTAGTTTGGACCTTCATGATTTCTCAAATGGATTATTGCAAGGCTTCTATGTCATTGTGTCTTTCTGGCACAGACACTGTATCTAGCTGGTGTTTCTCTTTCCCAGTGTCCATGTGAACTCATTGTTGCTATAATGATCTTTGGAAATGGCATTTGTTGTTACTATCTTTTTAAAAATATTCTTTAATGATTCCCTATTGCTTAGAGAATAGAGTCTGACACCTGAAACGTATCCTACATGAGGATTCATGCTTCACCCAAGTGTTCTTTTACATCTTCATCTCCCAGCCCTAGACTCCACTTGTAAAGCCTACACTCAGGTTTATTTGTTTTTCCTGGATCCCTACCCCTTCATTTTTCATGCTTCTGTATCTTTTTTCATTGTGGTCATTCTTTCAGAAATGCCTTTCATCGCTATCCCAGTCCTTTCTATAACAAGTGAACAGCTCATATATCCAGACATATTCAAGCTTTACCATTTCCATGTTGACTTTCTCAACCATGATTTCTTATGCAGACCTACTAAACTCTGTAAACACATTAATAAATAATAATAATGATAACTAATGTTTATTGAACAATTTTGTTAAGCACTTCATGGGTTATCTGTTTAAAATCTACCACAGTTATGTGAAGATGATACATATTAGTTCCTTTTACTGACCCAGATCTTAAGGCTTAGTGAGATTAAGTAAATTTGTTCAAGGTAATATAGTTAGTAAGTTAAGGAGCTGAAGTCAGATCCAGGCTCTGCTATGTTTCCCAATGGTGTTATGGTTTCATTGGTTTTAGTTATTTTTTCCCCTACTACAAAGGAAACTCTGAGAATAGAAACAATGCCGTTTCAGTTTCTCCCACAGCCAGTAGAGCTTGTAGAATGAAATGTAAGAATATAAGAATAATCAAACAGTGGTATGAACTACAATCATGCACCACATAACGACATTTTAGTCAATAACAGACTGCATATAAGATGGTGGTCTCATAAGAATAGTACCATACAGCCTAGGTGTGTATTAGGCTGTACCATTTAGGTTTGTATAAGTCCTGTAGGGGAGGACAAAATTTTCCTCTACCCTTTTAGTTTCTTCTGGCCCCTCTAAAAATTAAACTGACATGAGACAGATAAATAGGAGAGAAGCAAAAAAAGTTTAATAAAATGTATACAAGAAAGAAACCAAGGAAAACTGTGTATCTTGCTAAAATGTCTGAAGCCCTCACCTTAAATACCATCCTCAGCTAAAGACAAAAGAATATGATAGGGGGTGGGAAGAGTCAGGGACTTCGAAGGGAAGAAAGGCAGTTCACAGGTAGGTGAAAAGGAACAAACATTTGGAAAACAACAAGTGTTTGCTTAGCCACACAGAAACAGAAGAATACTAAAGGGAGTCCAATAGGCTTTTCTAGATTCCTGACTGTCTACCACTTAGCTGCGTTATGCTAAGGTTATAGCTCCCTTCCTGAGACAGGGTTTTTTTGTTTTTTTTTTTATCTGAATTCTTTTAGGCAGTTAAAGGGGAGGTAATAAGAAAAACTTTCTGAGTCTTTTGTTTCTTAAAAACAATCAGCCTAAAATAAGCTTCATATTAAAGCCACACATTTTGGGGTGGCAAATTTTATTCATCTCCAATACACTTTATTATCTTCATACAGTGACAAAATTGCCTCACGATGCATTTCTCAGAACATATCACTGTCATTAAAAGATGCATGACTGTACCCAAAGATGTGGTGAAGTCATTGGTAGTACGATTGTAAGATTTAAGATTATGTTCACTCCTTTTTTCTTGAAATATGAAATTGTTTTGTACTACATGTGTACATTTTCATTTTAATAAATGCCAGCACTTCTGGTTTTCTAGTCAACAACCATACTCTGCTTTTACTTGTTTGCTAAAAAAAAGCAGTCCTGGCTTGGCAAAGACCAATATGAAAGACCACGTACTTCAGGAGAGGCTTCAAGAGTGAATATTAATTAGCCTAAGCCAATCAATCATTTCTTTTTTACAGTGATTAGTTTAGGAATAAGCATGGGGTACAATTCTAACAGGAAGAGCCAGTCTCCCAGGAAGTTTCTGGGAAGATTTTATTGCTCTTAAGAAGGGATATAAGAAAGAGATCCTCTCTCTCCCTTCTGGTATTTGGATTTGTGCAATGATGTGCTTCCTGGTGCTCCTGTAAGCATCTTTGATCACAAGGGGAGCAGACTATTTGCTAAATATGGCAAGGAGGAAAGATGCAAAGCATCTGGGTTCTTGTCATGGGTGAGATGCTAAATTAGTCAATGCTGGAACTCCTCCATTGCCAGACTTCTTGTGATATGTTACAATTAATTTTCTTTTCTGTATATGTTACTTAATTTTTTTTAATTGTTGGCTTTCAGCAGTTTCATTATAATATGCTTAGGTGTGGTTTTCTTGGTACTTATCTGACTCAGGTTCATAGGCAAATTTATTTGTTGTGGGTTGTGGTGGATGTGTTTCACTAACTTTGGCAAATTCTTGTCCATTATCTCTTTAAATACTCTTTCTAGCCCATTTTCTCTTTACTCTTCTTTTGTGACTGCAATTATTCGTATATGCACTGTTTGCTATTGTTCCACAGATCTCAGATGCTCTGTTGTTTTTGCCTCTTTATGTTTCAGTTTGGATTATTTCTGTTGACTTGTCTTCAATTTCACAGATTCTTTCTATTCTGTGTTCCAATCTACAGATAAACCCATAAAATGAATCCTTCAGTTTTTATATCATGGTTTTCATTTCTACTTTTTCCATTTGGCTCTTTTTAATAATGATTTCCGTGGCTCTGATAAATTCCTTCTCTGTTTATTTATATGGTCCACTTTTTCTACTTTCGTTTAACACATTCATCATAATTATTTGAAAATCTTTGTCTGATAATTCCAATTATCTATTCCATTTCTGGGGCTGCTTCTATTGATGATGGGTCACAATTTTTTATGTGTCATAATTTTTTTATCGTATGCAAGAAATTGTGTCTAAAAGAACAGTAGAGACTGAAGTAAATAGTAGTAAAAGTCAGAAGAGAGAAGCACCATTTTTGTCTCAGGCCACTAGAGTGGAGGCTCATCTGTAGATGAGCTGAGGCTCCTGTTGCTTTAGTTTGATTCAATTCAACACTGGCTCGAATGATCTGTGATCAGGACTTCCTGCATAGCAAGGTTGGACAGCTGAGTACCCAGGAGAGTCTAGATACCTCACTTGTGCTTTATAGCACACTACCAGCTTTCAAGCCATGGGAGATCTCATCATGTTCACAGCAAGCTACCAGCTGGATGGGTTGCTGTGGTCTTCTCTGCCCTCCAGTGTTAACCCTAGCTTTCTTAGCTTTAGGAGACTTTTTTCCACTCTGCTGCCATGTGCTCCATTTTGGAGGGCTGAAGGGGTAGGTTTGGTGAAGGCCTGGAGTGCCCATGAAGGGTTTTTCTCAGTTCTCTGGCCCTGCCCCCAGCTTTGGCCCACCCTACGTGCCTGGCCACCAGGAGGTAGTCTTTCTCAGCTATTCTGTCCCCCTCCAGCCTTAGGCAGCCATTGATTTATACTCTGTGGGGAATGTGATTGCCCACCATGCCCTCAACCTTCTTCAGGCCCGTGGCTCTACTCAGTCTTCAATGTGAGTACTAAGGAAGAACTTTGGGAAAGAACTGGGGATTGGGTGCAGATTCTGTATGTGGCTACTGCCCACTGGATTCTACAGTCATGCCTGGTCTTTAAAATTCCTAAAAGTTTCAGTGATGTTTTTCTTATCCCTGTCCTTCTCCTCTCACTGCTCCTCCAGGAATAAAAGTGGTTGTGAATCTCTATTCTCCTAGAAAGAGCTTGTCACTCTCTAGATTTCATTTATTTAGGTTTCTTTGCATCCTCAAGTCTATGATGATTAAAAAAAAGTTATGATTATAAAGGCTATCTGGGTTATTCTCATTGTTAGAATGGGGCCAACATTATCCTGCAACTGTCCTTATCCTGAGAGGAAGATGAAGTCTTTTAAAGACACTTTTAATTGAGTTTTCTAGTACTTAAAGCTGAATATACTCTAATCAGATCTATATTATATTTGAAATTTTTCTTAGGGATGATAAAACTATAGATTATTTTAATTACTTTTTTGCTGATAATAAAATTAACTTATTTTCTGTTATAGAAAATATAAAAAATACAGAAAAGTTACAAAGAGGAAAATAAAAATTACCCATAGACACTCATTATAGATAAAAGCATTATCATTTTGTTACATATCTTTTCAACTATTTTTCTGTAATATGTATCTATTTATTCACAGTTTAAAACAAAATATGCAATTTTATAAACTGCTTTCTATTTATATAAGACTATATCAGGCACATTTCTATAAAATTAAATATTTTAAAAGCATGACTTTTAGTGCAGTATTATATTTTATGATTTTAAGAAATTTTTATTTAATCAATCATGTATTATTCATTTTGAATGTGTCTAATTTCTCTCAATGACAAATAGGCCTGTGATGAAAACTCTTATATTCTGGAACAGTTGAAACATCTTGAAGGTCAAATAGCTGATTAGTGGGTAATCCTGTACAAAGTATGAGGTCTATACTACCGTTCTTTCCCCTGCCACTGCTCTGGACTTTACCCCATGCTGCTTGTAACAGAGCAACAGGAAGTGTATAGGTCAAAGGAAAGATGAAGATCAGAGAACTGATTATGGCAGGAAATCAGGTTCTAGTCTAGAAGCCCAAAGTGTAAAGTGTGGGGGACGCAGGAAGAATCTATGTTAGAGAAGACTGGAGCTAGGCAAGCCGTCTGGCTAAGTGTTATGATTGGACCTCTTTAAATATTTCCTGGCCAGGCATCAGATGAATCTAAAGTGTAAGATGCTTATAGTCTCGATGCCCACTGATTGCGATCATCTACTTCTCTCCGAGAGAACACATCTTACATTGCTTTCTTTCTTTAACAAAGTGGAAACTTCATCTCCATTTTTCCAATCCCTGCTATCAGAGCCTTATTTTAGGATCTCACTATTTCCATCCTTGATTACTGTTCCCTTTCTAATTTATTTAATCATATTCTCCTTGATTTAAATTCTTTAAATTTTTTATAGATTTCAGTAAAAATCAAACTCCTAGTTCGCTAGACAAGATTCTTCATGATCATGCCCCTGCCTAGCATTTTTGCTACATCATTTGCCAATATCCAACACAGATGCTTCACGCGGTGAACTTCTAGTTTCCAAAACAAATGTGCTTTCTTTCTGTATGCATTTGCTCATGTTCTAAATGTCTCAAGTATCTCTCCACCTCTCCTACCAGTGATTGTCCTTGTTCATTTCAAATCATCTTTTGAAACACAGCTTCAGTTCCATCTTTATTGGGAATACTTGATAATCCCTCAAACTAATATGGATTGCTTACTTTCTGCTGTGCAAATATCCTCTTCATACACTAATCATAGTACCAATTATTCCATATTAGAATATCTGGTTTGGTTTGGTTTTTGTTTTCTTTGCAAACCAATGGTTTTATTTTGACTTTATATTCCCAGCACTTAGCACAGAGTCTGGCTCCTAGCAATTTCTCAATCAATGCTTATTAGAATGCTTTAATAATGGTAATATATTAATAGGAGATAAAAGCAAAAATGCCTAATTACTCAATAACCCACCCCCAACTCTCTCCTCCTCAAGCTTTCTACATATGAGCAAGAGAATTCACCACCATTCACAGAAATTTTAGGACCAAAAATCATCCCTGATATATTTCTTTCTTTCGTATACATCACTTACTCCATCAGCAAGTCCTGTTGGGCAAAATGTATTTTAACTCTTTTTGTGGGGGGGGCGGGGCAGTGAGGAAGATTGTCCCTGAGCTAACATCTGAACCAATCTTCCTCCATTCTACGTGTAGGACACCACCACATCAAGCACGACTGCTTGATAAGCAGTGTGGAGGTCCACACTCAGGATCCGAACCTGAGAACATAGGGCCACAGAAGTGGAGCTCACGAACCTAACCACTGCACCACCGGGCTGGCCCCTATAACCATTTCTCCTCCTTCCTTCATTGCCGTCATATACCACACCACTGTCATCCTGTTTTTCCTATACTTCTATTGGCTTCGCGCTAGTCTCTCTTTTTCTTTGTTAACTAACATTTTCACAATGGTCTGTTCTCCACATAGTACCCGGAGAGCTGTTTGAGAAATGGAAATTGTGCCATAGTTCTCCATGCAGCTTCACCGTCATACTTAGGATGAAATCCAGAGTTCTCTGAATAGCTGACAAAGATCCCTTTGATTGGCAGCTGCCTCTGTGTGTGTGTCTCATTTCAGCCACTCCCCGCCTTAGTCTTTCCAGTCCTCTTATACTCACTTTCTTGCAGTTCTTCAGTATGTACTAATCTTGTTCCTACTTTAGGGACTTTGCATTTGTTGTACCCTTGGCTGAAATGCTCTTCTTCGTGCCATCGGGTTCTGATCAGAAGTTACCTCCTCAGTGAGCTTCCTTTAACATTTGTATTGCAATAGCCCCCATCCTACCCCTGGTCTCATTCTCTAATCCTCCCCTCTTCCTTTCTTTTCTTTATGGCGTTTATCATTAGAGATTAGATCACGTGCACATTTTGTTTATTTGTTTATTTTCTGATTTTCCACTATACCATAAATTCCTTGAGGCCACAGATGTTGTCTTGTTTACTACTGTACCAGTGATAAATATTTATTGAACATATCAATTAAGGGATGCATTTCATAGTCTAGGTTCTATTTTGTTCTATATTCTTTACATGCTGCTTTATTGGAAGATTTTCTAAACTTTTATGAATACGATTCAAAGTAATAAATACATAATACATCACAAATATGCACTCAGACACATGTCCATAACACAGACATGTCTCACAAATCAGTACTTATCTTTATTATATGAAATCCATTTTCTGTTCTATTCTGTTTTTCTTAAAACTAATTTTACCACTTAATAATTCGTTATAACCAGGTTATTACTTATGGTTTTGCAGGCTGTATCCTGCCAAAGGGGTTATAATCAGATATATGTGTGTGTATATATATATATGCATCTATGTAAAAATGAGTGTATACACACACATTTCTGAAAGTACTTATTGCATTAAATTTTATTTTCACAGTAACTGAGTTACAGCAAAACATAAATTGAATAAAACATTTTCTGAAAATTAGGGCCTTGCTTTTTCATTCAACTAGCAACTTCTTTTGAAATATTGACTTGGCCTTGAGACAATATTCGTTTTTTTAATTGGGTTAACTGTAAAAATTAATTAAAGCTAAAGATAATTTTAAAATATTTAGTATGCACAGAAATACAGTTTTATTAAGAGAATATGTAACAAAAACTTAAAAGTAAATGTAAGAATAAATGAAAGTCTACGAAATTCATTGCTCATGATCAAAAAGTAAGAGTCTCCTTTTCAATTAAGATTTACCTTTACTTGCAAGCCGGTTACCAAGGACAGGATTTGACAGCCCCAAATGACTTCTAGGTAAGGCAACTGTTCCTTTTCATAAACTCTGTAAAAATAATCCCTGCTCTGGCCAGCCTCTCCTTGGCATTTACAATCTGATGGAGCCTTTCCCAAGAAGACCATTTTCTGACTGCTCCAGAAGAGGTGGTGAAGCTGCTGGTATTAAGTAGGGAAAAATGCAGCTTGGTACCAGAGTAACTCCAGGAGTCCAGCTACAAAACTCAATTGTGCTCAGAGATGGATACTTATGCAGAAGCTCACTACTAACTCAGCTCTTCACCAGTCTTAGGTCCTGGCATTACCTGGGGCCCTGGATCTGACTTCAAATCCAGTGGCTGTATTTCAGAGTTCATGATTAACCTTCCCATTAGCACTGAATTGTATAAAGGTCATAAACCAATACTGCCACCCAATTTGAAAGCAAAAATAAAAACAAAAAAAAAGTCCTAAATCTTCTTAACCAGTCTAGAGAAAGCCAAATCAGTCTGTCCTCTGTCTGGAGTTTTGGAGGGTGGGAAAATAAGCTCTCCCTGACACTGTTTCCACCCAAGGAATTATTTTCTAAACTTAAAATGTTTTCTTCTATGTTATATAGTTAAAAGAGTGTCAACGTTGAAGTCAGACACCTCTGAGTTCATATCATAGCCCTGCCACTTAGAATCAGTGACTTTGGACAATGCAAACTCTGTATTCCTAACCAACCCTTTGGCCTAAAATCCCCTCTCTAGTCTTCTCCCCAGTGAATTGACCAACTCTATCTACAAGTTAAGAATTCCTGCTTGAATTTTTAGCTATAAAAATGCCACTCCAGTGTCCAGAGGAGGGAAAATGAGGGTTTCTATCCAGTGAAGTTTCAGTGATAATTTCCTCAAATTTCTATTTATGTTACCAATTATTCTATCCTCTTTTAATCCTACGAAAAGGGGTAGATAGAAGGATTTATTCTGGGGCGACCCTAATGTGCCAGTTGGTCAACCACATCCTTCACTCCCAAATTCCCCTTGGAGAAACAGAGAAAGGAATTTGTGAAGAATCAATAAATGAGTGAATACCTGTAAAGCACTTAGAACTGTGCCTGACACACAGTAAACGCTGTACAGAAGTTGACCATTAAAATAACTAAGAATACATGAAACTCATTCGCTTGAGTTGTGATCTCTTTCAGCCAGAAGTCCAACTTCAGGTGTAAAGAGATGAGTGTACTCTTCTTTGTGAACTTGTCTTTTAGAATTTAAGTTGCAGAATGATAAGTGCACATTTAGGGGCTCTGTGGAAAAATGGCACTGATGAAAGAGGGTCAGAAAAGTTAGAATAAGGTCAAGGGATTATTTCTATAGCCCTTTTTTTTAAAAGTCTGTAAATTTCACTTTGATTTGTCATGTTCATTCATCTTGTTGCATTTCTCAGGCAGAACACTGGGGAACAGCAAAGAGAATTTTATTTATATAAATTAATGTGCTAATTAGCTGCAGTCTCACAGTTCTTGGAAAATTGCCATTTCATTTTATTGCGCATTAAAGATTGGTTGTCCCCACCCTTGTATGCCTTTGGAAATGAAGAAATAACCCTACTAAAATATTTTTGCCACTCCAAAGGGAGATGTGAAATGCAGTGTGCCTAATGCTCAATTTCAGAGTGCTCCTTTGTAGCCTATTTTTACTATTTGTGCCTTTAGTCTAGAATGTTTCTTTTTTGGGACAGGGAAGGGAATAAAGTTCCAAAAAGTTTTAGCTCTTGCATCTTATTATGTTGGTTAGTAATCGTGTTTATATATAAAACACATGATATAAATCTATGTATTCTGATATACCCAGAAAAAGCACTATGCTGATAAACAAATAAATCATGTAAAATACATAAAATGTGAATCTCAAAGGCTGGAATATTTCAATTAATATTTTAAATTTTTGGATGCCATACTCTTAAAGGATGGGTTCCAGAAGGTTTTATTCTCATATCGGATCTACCGTTATTGAGCTGAATAACCCTTATCAGCTAATTGAACTTTTCTTCACTTTGATGATTGCACAATGAGTGCAATATTTGCCTCCTTCATGTTTTAGAATAATATTTTAGAAAGAAATAAAAAGTGCTCTGACTTTCTTGGAAGAGCTAAGAACTTTTGTAAATTCAATGATACACATAAGATATTTACCACCACCACACATACACACACAAAAACCCAACTAAACTAATATACATGAGTGTTAGTTATTAATTAATGTCACACTGAGTGCTAAATTGATAAAAATATGCTCTTTGTTTCTGTCTATACTTGTTACACTTAAGATTTAGGAGAACAGGCCTGGTTTTCTAATTTATTTTTTTTTCCTTCAACTGCTGCCTAAGAGGAGAGTTGGGTTTATTCTACAATTCTTATGGCTACCCTCTATCAAAATGGGGACATGACTCTTTGTAACGAATAAACAGTTAGCCAATTGAAGTTTAATCACAAAATAGTCTAGGTCTTCTGGGAAACTCTACTCCTGATTTTCTTCCCATAGGTAAATTCCGGTGACTGCTGAGAAGGATGTCCTGTCCTCTCTATCTGCTCCATCTCTTAGAAGTTAAAGGAGTGTTCCTGTTTTGAAATATCTTAAATCCTTCTTGTGTATCCCAGAACATCTTTAAAAGGATCACGGCATTTTAACAATTCTTTTCATCTTCTGTAAAATGGAAAGAACACCAAAGAAAATGTCATGAAAAGGGTAGAGGATGAAAGCAATGATTGTGGAACATAGAAGAGTTAAGCGTTTCCATAGGGATATAGGATTGTGAGTGACACGGCAGAATGCAGAAGGGGTAGGTAGATTTCTTAGATGGCCTCTTCTCATCCTCCTTCCTGAAAAAACAAAGAAAGGAAGAAAAAGGTGAAAGTATAATATGGTAAAAAGAGCACTGCCCCAGTATATTATGTGGCCTTGGTGCTGGTCTTGGTTCTACTGCCAAAGATTTACTTCAATTCAGGCCTAATTGTTTTATTTCACTGACATGTTTTCTTTGACCTGTCGCCCGAGATGGTTGGCGTCAGTAAGTCTTCAGCCCCATTCTAGTTCCATGATTCTGTAACTATATTTTTATTTTTGAGAGAGTATATAACCTGTTAATAAATCTCTACTCTACATATTTGCTATTGCAAACCATTAAACGAATTATGAAAAACAGGAGTGGAAAAAGTGAGAAAGAACTCTGCCTACAATGCTAACTTAGGCAGAGTTCTCTAAAAACATTATATAATAAAAGTAGTAAGATAAACAAGCAGTTTGGTAACTTTTAACTTTTGTGTTTAAAATATTCTAAAATTGAAATAAGTAGCTCTCAGCTGTTGATAACTGTGTGCAGTGTAGCATGATTTCCTAAGAATACTGTACAGGAAAGAAAAACTGAAGGAGATCCTGCAGAAGTGATAAGTGATAGGCTAGCAGCTTTTTAAAAGCTATTGCATACTTTATTCTGTTTTAAGTCTTTTCTCTAGAAGCCAATCAAAAGAAGACTATTTGGGAACATCGGCATTAGCTTACTAGACAATGGCATTAGCATCTTGAATTATTCTATTAGATTCTAACCTTGGCACAGTATAACCCTTTTGCTGAAATATTTATAATTGCCTATAACATGGGAAATAAACAATTTATTCCTATAATCTGTGTGCATGTTTTGATACAAAAAAGCAAACTGTGAATGACTAGATACTAATAAGATCATGGAATGTCCCCAGTTTGTCATAATGGCTCGTAACAAATATTTGCGTCAAGCCTTGGTTATCCAAATATTCCTCGTGAAAAGTGGCTGAGTGGGTTTAATTTCTGTAACCTCGCGGAACCGTTTTATTCTGTAGCTCCTGTGATGGATATGCAGGGTAATGCAGTCCAAAGCCTTCAGGCAATGCAGGAATTGAATCTTTGCTATTTGTACAGCATGTCGTTCTGAAGCGTCTAATTTGGGAGTGATTTAGTAAATACAATCATCAAGAATGTGGTGATGTTTTCCATTTGGTTTTGCAAAGGGGGATTTTGAAAGTGTCTCCCTCCTCCCAGTCATTTATAAGAGAATGGGAAAACATTTGTATCTTGAAAAATGGGATAAGAAGGAAAATATATGTATTTTTGGGAGTAGGGTCATCAAGTTTGAGGGAAGAAAATGGTTTCAACTAAATACGTGAATCCACACTATGAAATAGCCACATTTTGATGTTAACTTTTATACCACCCGACAGAAAAACTCTGAAGTTATTACACAAGAGTGCTAACACTAAATGACTCTGATTAAGAAGATCATCTTTGCCGAGCACACATGTATTGTCGTGAACATTATCTGCGAACCTGAACATAACATCAAAAGGAAAAGGCCTCATTGCAAGTCAGAACTGTTTTAATTTAATGAACTAATATTAAAAAGATTCACATAGTATATCTCTCACCATCTTTCAGCTGGAAAGTATTCATTAAGGAAAATCTATGCTAATGTAAGCAGCATAAACAGAATTCCAAATAAGGAAGGATACAATGAACATCCTGAAAAGCCCTGTGGTTTCTTTAAAGCATTCACTGCTTAGCTGATCCCTGCAGCAGGCTGCCACCCCCATCACAGCCCCCCAGTCCCTCACTGGCACTGCTTCAGTGCTGATAGGGGCTCGAGAGACAAGCTTGCTCCGGGTCACCGTCACTACGGATAGTGAGGGGACACAGACGGCTTTGGAAAAGTTTCGGACCAGCTCCAGCTTGATGGTTTCAAAGCTTGACCTGATTTAGTCTTGACTTCTGTTTTTATTCCCCTAAGAAAAATGTATCTTTGCATGATCAGAAAAAAAAAAAAAAAGAAAACAAAAAAACAAAAACCCAGCCCAAAGGAGTTCCAGGTCTCTTCAGATAATAAATGGCATTGGATCCAGCTAAATGCAAAGAGATCAAGGAAAAGAGATTAGATCTTTCTTTCTACTATCTAAGGAATAGCGTGGTATGTCCTAAGACATGTTGGTTGGAAAAGTTCTTCACATTTTACTGATACCAGCAAGCTAAGTGACCTTGAGCAAGTCACCTTCTACTTCCGGGTGTTGGTTTCCTCATGTACAGAATATAGGATTAGACTAGATTATTGCTAAGTGCCTTCTTGCTCTGAGAATAACCTATCAATCAATCATATTTTTATAACTTTAGTGTTTGGTGTTTTAAGAAATGTATAGGAAATGCAAAGAGGATAGGAAGAAAACCTTGCCTGAAATGTTCAGAAAATTCTTGAGCCCTACAATTAGTAGAAGTGGTTCTTGAAGTTGGATTTTAAGCCTTAATGGTTAGGGGATGAAACGACATATTAGCAAGTTATAATGAATTTTCACAGCCCATTTAAAAAGGTTGTCTTCAAACAAAATGTGTAGACTTCTCCATTTAAGTAAAACAAAACAAGAGGGAATTAAGAAGAGGGATTAAAATGTTCCACATATTTACCTTTCAAAATCCCAAACCTACACATAAGAAATTGGACCAGGAGAATATATTAATGGATGTATTGGCTCCCTGGCCAGAGAGTGTCCTATATAAGCCATGGACATTGTCAGTAGATAAAATGTTCATAATTATATATTGATAAATCCAATATTTCTAAGTTTTGGGTGGTTTTTTTTCACTCCTCTCCCGCAATGAAATATATTAGTCCTTTCAAATTCCAAACTTTTGTGGTCAAGAAAATTGACCACAGTTTTCTCCCAACAACAAATGATATTTTAACAACCCATTTTCCTGGAATGAGGGGTGAGAGTAAATAAAATGTTACATCTTAGAATGATTTTATTTTACAATTAAAGTTAGTTTTAGTATGCCCTTTAATCTAGCTTTTATTCTGAGTAGATTTTAAACTCTAAGTAAGAGGTTATTCCTAGAGAGAAAGCAATCATATGACTTAAAGTCATGACATTAAAAATTTCATAATTGTTCTGCAATAAAGAGGTGTGTGAAAATAAAATTTCATGAAAATGTGTTTTAGACACAAACATCATAAATTGGACACAGAGTGCTGGCCCCTTTAAATAGTAAACTTAAGCCAATGAGTGGACATTGATCAAAATATTACTATAAGGGACTTTTTGGAATTATTTTCACAACCTGTGACATGTTCTTCAAACGACAGACTACCATCAAAGGTTGAGAACCTTTTGGTTTAAGGATTATTTTGGTTTGAGAAACAATGAGAATTCATTTAAGTCTAATACATAAACTGAGTATTCTAAACTGAATTAGGTCATTTTGGGGTCCAAAATCGCGATGCTAAGTTAATAAGACTGACTTTCTTGTGTGACTAATGGAAGAAATAACCAAATAAAGGACTCTGTAGGCAAAACCCAATGAATTGAGACCAAGTGCACAAGTTCTCTATTTACAAATGGTAAACTTCGGAGAAAATGGTCAGGACTCAAGTTACAGAATACACTATTGCTTCATTTACTAACTGCACCGCTGATAATTTTTTTCTTTATCAGGATAAAAATGCAGTGAAAGTCATATAAAGTGTTGCCATAAAGTAATGAATATATATAGTTAAAAGTAGCAAATTAGTGTGCATATATCCAAATGAGTATCATCCTTCAAATGTCATCTTGGAGCCCGTACATCCAGTTCTCCAATGCTGCTGTCTTTGTTCAAAGTTTGTTTTCAAACTCATCTTTTAAAACTGTCTTCTGAATTTGTTTGTGAATCACACATGAAGACTGGTCACTTTGTGATATCTACCAGCCTCTTAAAATCTTTCTTTTCTGCTTTATTTTTTCTCATTTTTACCTTAAACAAGGTAGATCACCTATGCATTCACCAATATTGGCACACGATATGACAAATCCTCTTAATACATAATTTAACTTCATTGCAGATTTGTAAACTGGATGCTCATCAAGAAGGTAATTTTAAAGAGAAGAATGGTCATGCAAATGGAATAAAGATACACTCTTGAGGAGATTCCTCTGAATTAAAAGACTTATTTGAAAATGTAAGTCTTGGTTTTTTACATTGATCTCATTACTTTATACTCAGATCTCTTATGTTTTATATAATTTTGGTACCCCAGATCAGAAAACAATCATATGGTGTATGAATGGGATCTGCCAGTGGAATTGCTTGTACCATCTTATAAGGAAGTAACTAAGTGAGAAAAGGATACTTAATGAATATTTTAAAAAGATTGAATATATTTCACTGGACTTAAGATATTAATTTTTAATTCACATGTACATTCCCTTAGAAAGACAAGGATTACATTTTCAAGGAATTAGCCTCATGTGAAAACACCAGCGTTTCAAAGATTTCTATCCCATATCATATGTGAGATATGGGGGAAAAGGAGAAAGTGGAAACAATCCTTGAAATGTTCTAAATCTATAAGGTATCAAAGGTAATTAAATTATCCACAAAATAAAATTTAACTTCCTGGTACAAAATAAATTGGAAAAGAACAAATCTCCTTTTACACCCCCAAGGAAAACAGGAAAGAACATCTTTACTTTTCACTTTCCTTCAAATTTAGTAGTGCTCATTCTTCAATTTGATGATTTGCAGGGAACAAAATGGGAACGATGACTTTTCTCATTAACTAAAGAATGAACACTTTGTTACTTCACAAAATGAGGGTTGCAAAAAACAGGTACTCAAGCTTAGGCCCTTCCTTTGTGTTTGGGCTCTTAATTCCTCCTCTGCTTTGCCTGTCTGGAACTCACATGATATCAAGTGTATCCTAATTTGAAATAAATTAATACATTACATAATCTTCTTAACAAGCGGAGATTAGATTATTTTTTCATATTAAAATAAACCGGTAAAACTGAGAGGGCACATACTCATTTTTATAGAATCATTTAAACCCACCCTTTTCCCCTTTGCGAGCATGGATACATCAAAACATATTTCTAAATATATCCTGTACACTTTGCTTTGAAAATAAACTCCAATAAGAAAGAGTACAATTAACACTCCACTTAGATCTTTAACATGCAAATACCATATATTTTGGCTCTCTAAAGTAATGGAGGCAGGATCATTTTATAGTTGAAACATGTGAGAAACATTTGACACTTGTAATCAAGGCTTCGGAGATGCCTGCGTGCGTTATTTTAAATACTGTCTGCATCTGTGATCATTTCTACTTCTCCTCAGGCAGGAAGCTTTCTTCCTCATCATTCCCTCTTAACACACACATACACACACACACACAAAAAAAAACACACACAAAATACATCCCCCAAACTAAATAAGATGATCAATTAAGCAAAATAACTGTTCAATTAAATAAAAAGTTCAATCAAATTGTTAAGCTGATCATTATATTTATTTCAAGATATTTCACCCTGTCTTTAGCATAAGGTCATTTCAGTCCATTAGAATGATCAGTGAAAGAGAGGAAAAAACTGTTTGCCTGTATGTCAGAAGTACTATGTAAGAAAGACTGGAGATTTTGTTGGGTTTTCAGCAAGCTGTGCCTAAACACCTCCAAAATCCTACTACTATAAATGGAACCACTGCTTTCTTTGGGGAAATTTTGTATAGTGAGAAAATGGGCAAGGAAAGGAGATCTTTTTGTTATCTGAAACATTCTGAAGTATTCTAAAATGGGCATCTTGTTTACACACCTCATTGCACATTTTCCTCAATATTTGATTTAGCAGTTCCTGTGACTTTGATTCTCACTGCAACATTTTAAGGTGGAGGTACACACATCACACACAAATATCATCGCAGCATACAAAACAACAAGGTTATCTGAAACGAAATATGGAATTCCCAGCTATGTGTCCTTTTTAAATGACATTTGCAAATGGTCACACTGCACATCTGTGGTTTGCTGTGAATAAATGTAAGATTATAGCATTACCTTTTTAAACCTGCAGATTCTTCTTTCTGTAAAGCTTTGGCTCTAGCAAATCTCTGCGATTGTTATCACAGCCCTTCCACAATGCCCCCAAGTGAGGGATGCTTTGCAAGCTTTTGGGTAAGATGTGTTGTTAAAGCTGAGCTATTTATCTGATAAGCATCTTCACTATAACTCAGTGTTTGTTAGTTTTGCCTTTTGTTTTAAATACCTGACAAAATTCTAAACTACAAAAGAGGGGAAAAAAAATAAAAGAACCCAGGAGTAATTATTATCTTCACAAAAGTATTCATCATAACATCGTTCAAGTAACAAATTTCCTTCCTGTTTCCTTGAAAGTGATTTGGCTAACATTTTCATGTGACTGACTATCATATAACCTTTACAGTTTTATTTACAAATAGCTTTCACTGATGTGGGAAAATTCTAATACTTTGGAACAAAAGTGCAGAATACCAAACTATGTAAAATTTATAATACAAATTTTTATGAAAAGCAAAATCCTAGGGGGAAAAAAAAGACTGGAAGGAAATATTCTAAAATATTTCCAGTAGTTGTCTATGACTACTACAAGTGTAGATGATTCATTTTCTTATTATACATTTTTCCTATTTTTTTCGGATTTTACACAATGGGTTAAAAAAAGAAAAAAAATTACAAAGATGTTTTCCTTTAAACAAAAAGGGCCCAGTGAATACTTTAAAGCATTATTTTTCTGCTATAAGGCAAGGAAGACATAAATGCTTTATTTTAAGACATAAAACCTTAAAAATTTTTTCTAAACAGAATCAAACAATGATTTGAGTAGAGACTAGATAATCTGATTGCATGATTTAGAGTCTCTGAGAGTAAATTCCTAATTATAGGGGAATTTTTATTAACCAAATACTACTTGGAATGTGTTGATATTTAAGAATTCTTGTTTGACAATAGTTGTTATCCTATGATAGGTCTGTTTCTTCCATGTGGATTTTTAGAGTAACGTTCAACCAAAAATTTTAATTATTTGTGTTATAAGTAAAAAAATTTACATAAAGCTAACGGTCATTTTAATAATACCAAAATTCCTTTCAAATATATATTTTAAAAATTCTTAGTTGGCCAGCAGAATTCTCTCTTCTTCAAATTATATTCTCCAGTTTTCTATTCTCCAGCTGTCATCTATATATTTGGTAAACAAATAGTTTAAGGAATTTTTTTTCAAGTAGAGATAATAGCATTTCAGGTTTTAATATGATTAGCAAGCCTTTTGATACTATTTTCATTAGAAGAAAACAAGGTTTTACAATTTAATTTTTTACAGAAAAAAATCAGTTTTATAAATCATCCCTCTACATGCTTCTTGATTCTTTTATATAGACTAAAATGGTGTTTTTAAAGCATATTAAGTATTGATTATATTGTTTAAAGATTACATAATAATTTAAAACTCTTTTCTCAAATGGTATGCAGAAAGTAGATGAAATGTAGGTGGAGAAAAGGCTAGTAAAAATGGTCTGGGTTTCAGTCATGCATGTGTACTCAGCAATTTTCAAATACTAATTTTGTTCCATTGAATGGTAAAGAAATATTTCCTTTTCCTTCTTTGCCTAAAGGTCATCTATAATTGAGGACAAGTTAGCAAGAGTCCAGAGGCTGAGTGTGGCTTTGATCTAGGTGTCCAGCCTTTCTCAGTGCAAATCTTTCTGGGGAGAATGGTGGGAGTCACATCAATGACTTCGTTGCCACACTAAAGGTTATCAAGACCCCTCTCCCCCTGCCTCCTCCCTCCTCCCACTCTTTGTGAGCACCTCTGCATTTCTGCAGCAGTCTGTCTTGCTGAAATTGTATTCAGGTATAATACTGAGGCTTAAACCTGTTCGTCTTATTTGTGCTCAGTTACCCAGATTTTACTGAGATTCATGGCATGTGTTTTTCTCTAAGACCACCTTTATCAAATTATTTAAAAATATATATAGCACATTTTATTTAAATTTTGAGTAATCAGAGTATTCTTATTCTCAAAAAAGGATTAGAATATCATTTGTTATATAAATCACTTCATACAATGCTTTCATTCAAGCATTAGGGCAATAACATTGATACTGTGGATTTTCTTGAAACAAAAACAATGGCATTAAATTCTCCAAATTAGAAGAAACCCTGGAAATGTTAAACAAGTACATATAGAACCTAGGTACATGTATGGAATTCTTTGGAAATATTTTTAAATTTTTACTTATATAGAAAATTATCAATAAAAACAGGAAAAAGATCAAAATCATTCTGCCAATTATTTAGCCTGCCTTGTGCAATTTGTAAACTTGGTGTTAATTTTATCAAATATCTTATAAATCATTGTCAGAATACTGTTGAACAGTCATTTTGAATTACACTATAATCGATTATTTTTATAATTAAATATTTCATCAATTATAAAACGCATTAATCTCATCCCATTTAGATAAAAATAAGTTAGCTACTTCCGAAAGCAGTGCTTCTTGTAAGTACTTTAGCATGATCAATTTGTGTTCACATAATTTTGCACTTATTGCTATCAAACAAAAAGTATTTTTCATTGAAGCAATAAAATAGTTTTAATTTCAATCTCCATACTATTTAATAAAAAAATTTATATTTACAAAAACATTTTAAATACTGTTCTAAACTAAAGAGGTGATGATGATAGCTATGCATCTGTTTCCCAGCAATGTCTTGAAGTCATAGGGCAAATTCTTTTGGAAAAGAATAAATCCTGTGACAAACAGTTACAGATACTTCCATTTCTTTCTTTGGTGACTCAGTCTTCTGGAGAACTTTCTTATAGATACATTTAAAATGACTACAGAATTTTTGATGCATAAAATGAGTATTTATTATTGCATACTAAAATGAAAATATATATTTTTATATTACATACCTTTCCTTTGGAATAATTCCATTTCATTTAACATACTAATTCTGCAGTGTGTTTTAATAATAACGAACCTCTAATTGCCCACATCTCTGTACTATGTATGTGATTAAGATAAAAAACAATTTGAGTATATGTGAATGGATTTAGTTTATAGATTTATAAATTTTGCACTATTTACCACCAATTTGGATATTTTTATGTTATATCATGCTATGAACACTTTTGTGTCAGCATTATGAAACATCAAAGTTTATTACCTTCAATCAGTTATGTAAAAGCAGATCTCAGGGTACATATGAAATAATTACATTTATGAATGACTTTTTGTACATTATTATATTTATATATCATTTTTGTTTTTAACATTTTGAATAATAAATTCTTTTAACTTTTAGAAACCTATCAACATGAAAACATCTATTTATATTTTTAATCACGGCAGGACTATTTTCTAGAGCACTCTATCTTAAAATTGAACAAAATGTTGCTATTGAATAATATTAATTTAATAATTGCAAATAAGTTTCATTTTGAAAAACTTCATACATTTCTCTATTCTCTAATAAAATATCATTTCATTTTTATGCCATAATTATTAATCACTTTTGTCCATGTATTCTGCTCATATGTTATATCATTTAGTCTTAACACTTGCTTTCCTGAAAATATTCAATTCCAGTGTTAACAAACAGAAAAAGATTTTGCATGTGATATTTTATCCCCAAGGAAAATAATTCTTGGTTTTATCTGAATATCGTTTATAAAGCAAAAGATAGTTATTTTTCTAAACATGCGATCAATCTGTGCCAATTTTCATACCTTTGTTGTAATAGGAGCAATCTCATTTAGGAGCAAGGCCATTTTAATGTAAGTGTATCCTAGCATAGAGCGAAGCTTGTCACACTCCTCTCTAATAGTGAAGGATTTCAGTTCCCCTTTATGTAGACATTTGCACCTAGTATTTTCCAATTCAGTAATGCAAACATTCATGGAGAGGTTAAATACAATGTTGGCTTGGCAATATGTATGCAGAAGAGCTGCACGCATTTTGCACAGGCTTCGTTGAATTTAACCCTGGGTCAACAGACATGTTTAAATGTGGACTTGAACATAAATGGTGCCTACCAAAAGAAAGTAAAGGAGTGTAAAGTTTTTATAAAATGTCACAGTTGATATAAGAACAAGATCTCAAAGACAAAAACAAAAAAGGTGGGGAAAGATGTTCTAACATCGCTTGGTTGAACGTATATTTCATCATTTTAATTTGGTTACTATACCAAATCACAAATAGCCAAACTAGAGTTACACTAACCACTAACGTTTTCTTTTCTAGATTTCTGGTATGTTCTCTCACTTTCCAACTCTTCTATTTCCAGGCAGTTGTACCATATGAAACTGACAGCAATTGTTCTGATTCATGGTTTAGGAGGAGTAGCTGATTAATCCCATGTCAGCAGTCTTGACCCTACGTGGAAAATAGAACCTTAGACGGCCCACTCAACAATATATCAGGGAGCAGAGTTGGGCGGCTTGCCTTGCACTTAAATGTAATGAAAGTTCAGGGCCACGCTGAACAGTGATTTGATGCCCCCCTCCCCCTTTTAAACCTATGTTTCAAAAGAACATTCTGGAGTGGGGTAGGAGTGCAATGGGGAGAGGGGGTAAACAATTAAGATTCTCTGGGACCAAATATTATGTTTCTAAATATTCCACTTGTGTCTTTCATGAAATGCTTCAAAATGTTTTTTTTTTTGTAAGCATAATTACTGATTAAAATAAAATAACAGGTTGTGTGTGTTTATTTTAGACCTTTAAATTTTCAACCTTGGCAATTTTTTTTCCTCTTTAATGACTATAGAATGCTCTTCTACCTTTTAGGCAGAGATCTAATTGTACTTATTATAAAGTAATTGCAAATAACTCAAATCCCAGAATCGTGTGGAACACGACACACTCAATTTTAAAGAAAAATGTACACGTTATATTTTAAAAACACAAAAGACAAGCTTTGAGGAAACCACTTCGTCCTTAAGATAACATTTTTTTCACAAAAGCCCTAAACTGTGCATGTATTTCTACTCTGAATTAAGAGAAAACCTTAGTACTCTGTATTATGCTCTCAGAATTTATAATTAAAATAAAGGGATAAAGTGGAATTACATCTTTTTCGAAGAGGACCATGTGCATGAAGGCATTAATGTGTGAATTTTATTTACAACTATAAAGCAGATTGAAATGCCAAAGCAAGTTAAAAATCTGTCAAATAATGCTAAATCTTAAAGCACAGGGGCTGTAAATGGTGGTCACAGAGTTTATGTTGGATTTCAGTATTGGAAGCCACGCACAACTAGTAAAAGAAAAGAAAACACACACACATACACGACTACCTAGCATAACTAGATAAAGCTGAAATGTGCTCAAATCCTCCCGTGCAAACTGCATAATAGCACTTCCAATGGCCCCTTTCTGTCACCCACCGTCACTGTCAAGCCCCGTTTCTGCTGCAGTCAGGTGAACGGCCGCAGAGCTCCTATGGTTGGCTGCATAGAATTCCTAGGAAAGACACATTTGTACAATTTTTCCTTCGACAATAATAAATGGTACTTTTGGGAACATTTAGATTTTTCCTAAATAAATTTGAAACTAATTATGCAGGATTTTCTTCTGCATCCTCCTAAAGGAAAGGGTTTATTTTGACCGAATCCTTCGCTATGAACGTGCAGCCCTTTGATCAAGTAACCTTTGCATTTCTGTATGGGGTAGGGTTTTATGTTCTTTTCATACATACTGTCTACTACGTATATCATGTTGGTTTCTGCTAGTCATCATTTAAAACACTAGGTATCAAGTGTTGCCTTGTGAACAGAATCCATATGTATAAGCAGAAGACAATAGAATAGCGTAATTTAAAATTCAAAATTAATAGGTCTTTTGAATAGAACATACTTGTAGCGTGAGTATTTTAAATATTATATGGTCAGATACAAAATGCATTATTTTGATTTTTAAATGCTGCATCTTCATAGTAGCCTTGACTCATTTAAAACAAAAAAAAAGAACAAATGAAATGCTTCTCAAGGCTTTTCTTCAGAGCCAAGAGCTCTGCACATGCTGTCAAGATAGGTAGGCTTAAAAAATAATAATAAAACAAATCGTAGATTACATTATGTTGCCCAAAGAGTTCTTAAACCTGAGGCTCTGGTTTTACGAAAATGTGTCTTTTGAGGGATCAGCAAGCACACTGTACGGTCTACAAAAATGGAAAAAATTTGTAAGTGCGTGTGTGTGAAATGATCTTTATCGTCATCAGTTTTTTTTTTTTTAAGAAGGCAACAATTTTTTCTTTGCTGCACAGAGAAATGTTCCTTCACTTTCCCTCCAAAAGCTTGTAGAGAATAGTTTTCTCCTTTTCTCTGGTTTTGAAGGCATCTTTTAATAAAGAAATCGCCAAATGCTGTCTGTTTCATTTATCCATGTGTGGCTATTAAAACTGCCTGGATCTCAAGGCATACAAACACCTTGTCAATAAAGTAGTAAATTAAACAACTGGTACTAAAAAAAAAAAAATCTTCCAATGAATTTCCTCATTAGCAGCCAACTATTTTGGGTGCTTTCAGGCTTAGAGCTTTAACATTTGGTAAAACTTAAGTAAGATGGGCTTTGGGTTTATTGAGAAGTATATTATAACAGACATTGAGTGAAGTCCTTCATTTTATCATTTTCAAGAAGATTATTTCAATTTAACATAGTTTCTCTTAAAAGAACCATAGCTTTATTTATTAGGAATGCACACTGCACATTCTTTTCTGAAATATGATTTGTTTGCATTTTGAAGCATTGTGATAGCGTTCATCAAAAATAAAAGCTAAGCAGAATACAAATTACATATCTCTCAATCAGAGAGAGTTTAGGCTCTAATGTCAAGAATATATTATTGGAGGAGAGCCTTTTTGTGTCTTCACTAATCGGATGGTTCTTTCTGCTTCTCCTCACCTACTGAGCAAGGCAGCATGTAGCATCTCTGAAGAAGCCTGATGCTTCTTAGATAATATGGTTTGGAAGATGCTGTTTGCAAGCTTATTTGCTTCTGTGTTGTGTTCATAAGCAGGAGAATATAATTCATTTCTGCATATCTGCTAGACTGGACAAATCAAGGTGACAATCCGTGGTTAGCTCTGTCAGGCCCTTTGTCCTAGGGCTGCTGTGAATGGAAGTACAATGGAAGCAAAGTGGAATATATAACAGTCCAGCTGCCTTGTTGTGACAGCCCAGTCCCACCATTGCGTGTGTCAGCTCATGTTTGTGTACCAGTAGCCAATCCATAAGATGACAATGCAAATTGTGTGAAAAGTCTTCTATAAGATAACAAATCATGTTGGGGGTTGAGGTACAGGAGGAGAGGAAAGGAGGAGGTTGGACACATGTTTTAGAAAAATAATGACCCGTAAAAGGTTATATTTTTGGTACAGTGATTACATTCAAATGCAGGGCCCTCATCCTAATTCTGGCGTGTGTCTCAAAGACGCAGGTAGGCACTTACACTTGAATCTATCACACCATTTCTGTGTGCAAGGTTCTGCATTAATGCTACTTTTAAGGCTGTTTATATTTCATTTATGCATGCAATTAATCATCTTTACTGTGTTGATGCTACTGGCGTCAGCAGTGTGACTTAATTAAATTTGAAATTATAGTACAGTAAATATAGGCTTCCAACTAGCCAGTCCAAATTAAATGCTGTGGTCTATTTCTTACCCATGGTGTTTTCCAATTTAAGTGTTCATTTGAAAGGTTACATTTCAGACTGAAATCAGGTTGCTTTTTTAAAAACTTAACTGTTGCTAAACTAGAATAGCTCTTTCAATGAGTACTTTATCCCTCTTCATTATCTTTATTCTCAGTAAATAAATACAATGTAATCTGTATTTATTACATTACCTTTAATATTTATCTGATTAGATACCTAATAATCTTTAAGGAATGTTTTTACCTCCTCAATACGTTTCCCTCTGCTATATCAGCCCTGAACTGCTTTGAAAAGGTCTCCCCTCCATTTTGTTTCAGGCTGGTAATCAAGCAATTAGCCCACAAAATGGAGGTTCTCTGCTCTGCACTATATACTGGCTCTCAGATGGGTGTTTTTACCTGTTTGAAGGCTCATGCAGAACAGTTTACTGTTGATCTTATTAAACTTGCCTCGAAAGTATGTTCTTATGATGTCAAATAAATGACTTGCTTAGAAGAAACCTTAGAAGCTTGAGACATTTATGGTGTTCTCACTAGAGAATAATCGTGTGTGCAAGATCTACACATCTCTGCTCTTCTTACTCGATAGAGTGAACATTTAGACTATTTATGCAAAAATTATGCAATGGTAAAGTGTCAAGCTCTAAAACATTGCTAACTTAATTTCTTTAAATGTTTATATTTTATGTATTACCGTCTTCTTCAAAGAGCTCATACATGTCTAGCAAGGTATCTGACCAGAAACGCAGTCACACTCCTCTCATATATACAATATGCGGTTTGAATGCTAGAAAATTTGTCATCCGTAAAGTGCAGCACAGGACTTGTGTGTAAAAAGCACAAGCTCTTTTTTTTTTTTTAATGCAGTGCTGCCTTGTCTGCACTTTTTGAAATTGCATATTTATCAGCTCATGAATTATTTATGAGAATGGAAAAGTGAGGCGGGGATGCCTAGAGGATGAGGAAGAAGAGCATACAAAAAATATATGCTTGAAATCCTTGGGACGGGAGATGCTTTTAATGTGCATCCTAGCAATTCTGCTCAAGGATAGCTGTATTTTGATTTTTTTCTGGATGTCTTGTTTAGATTCAGTGTTGTATATGTTGGTATTTAAAAATTGTTTTGCTGTGTTGTCTACTTGCTTTCCGAGGAAATTAGGAAGAGTGCAGCTTGTTTAAAATTAGGTCAAATGGGGACTAAAATGAACAGAGCATTTCAAAAACTTCTAAAGTGTAGAGTGTTTAATAAATTTTAATCTTTTGTCTGTCAGCCTCTATTGTTGTCAAGAAAGAGCTGACAGATTGAGGATTAATGAAATGTTTCATAAATTAGAAATGAAACTATCAGCAGAATGTCCAAAGTAGGACTCAAACATTGCTCAAGCACGAGCTTTGGGGCAGCAGAATAGTCCTTTCTTAAATCCAATCCCCTTTTAATCTCATGGGGGCAAAAATAAACCTCCCATATCCACTGGCTAGAACACATATTCATCTGCTTTCATTAAAGAAATCAATGTTTTCTACATGTTTTTAGCAGGCTGATATTTTTCACTTACATTTCTCAAAAATGAACAAAAAACAAAAGAAACTAGGAAACAACCTCAGAAGTGGCTTTAAGACCAAAAATCTCAATGCTGAGAGTTTCATTAATGAGTATGAACCTTTTAACAGGTAGAAAACACCAATTATAATGTGGGATTGTGAGTCTCCTATTCCCAGAGCACGTTATTGGGGTACACGTGTGCCATGGGGGGGGGGGGGCGGGGGGGGGGGGGGGGGGGGGGGGCATGAGTGGGGGGAGGACGTATGGGACAAGAAGGGGTGGATGTGTTTCAGACCTTGCTGTAACTTTCATTATATTCCACAATATGACATGATGATGAGTCACCAAATCTCCAAGCCTGACCCTCATTGTTAAAGAAAGATGAATGGTAAAATGGTAAATTATAAAAATCCTATTTTCTTATTTTCGATCTCCACAGAATTTTTTTTTATATAAAGTGTGCAATAAAGAAAACGTTAGCCTAAAATAAGTAATTGGGACATGTGATGTGTTGAGCTTTGAGAATATGCTATACTGAAAAAAAAAAAAAGATTCTGTTTGTGTTATGTGACCAAGTTCTCCATTTTTGGTTCAGAAAATCCTGATTTAGGTATTAGCATGTTAAAGTTGAAACAAGAGCTCTTTTAATTTTTCCTCGTGCTGTTCTATTTATTTGGATTTATTAACTTTTCTGCATGGTTGTTCCTAACACTCACCTGAAGTACCTTTCTTGCTATCATCCAGAGATATATAATTTGAAAGTGGGCTAGTAGAGTGTATAAAAATGTTTAGCCTAATCACTCCCTAATGACAGCGACTTATGTCCTTAGTGCAGTCGATTTGTTTCCTGGGTTTTAAAAGTAGATTATTTCCATGGTGCAGGCTTAGTGTAAGCTGTTGAGAAACCACAAGCACTGCACTTCAGCCTGAGTTTGGGACGTTCGCCAAGGGTAATCTGATTAAAAGGGCATTTTTTACAACATTGCGCTGCTTTGAAAATTCTGCGCAGCCTGATAGACTGGGGGCCAAAAAACTGCTTTTTGAAGACTAGTTTTCTTGAACAAAATTAAAAGCCTGATGATTCTCTCCCACCTAAGTACAATGGATAAACAAAAGCCCTTAGTAACACATCTGTTACCTGCCCCAAGTCACTTCATGATCTAGTTAACGCAGCTGTTTAGCAGATTTTCCTTCCCTCACATGAACTTCCAACATAGGTGCCCGCTCTTTAGCCTGGTTCCCTGGAGAAGTATGAAAACAGTAAGTTTCCAGTTCTCACTTTGTTATTGTGTGACCTGCATCGTGGTCTGTGCTGAGAGCCAGTCACAGTTACCGTTACCTGAGAAGTTTAGCAGCTCTTAGTTGTTGAAAGGTAATCATCATAGCTCACATCTCGATGTCTTTTAAAAGATGGGATATAATACTAATTAAATATGTCGTGTTTGCCCACATCAGAATGCACTGCAAAGAATCTTTCTTGCATCACTTATTTTATTGAAGCATTTTCATTTTCTTCCGTGGGCTCTAAGGAGCCAGGTAAAGATAGATAACTAAATCTGCTCCCGTTGTCCTCACATCCCTAGAGGAGAGTGAATGGTAAATTCACATGAGAATCCATCCATTTAAATAGCATCGGGCTGTTTGCACCCGAGCATTCGTATGTGCTGCCTACAGATGAATATTTGGTCTCTGTTGCTTCTTCAGACCTGCTCTGATGGTGGATCTTATCTGCATTGTGTCTTTGCTGGAGGGGCCTTATAGACTTTCTTGCCTTTCCTCCAACAAATCAAAGCTTTTCAAAATAACTGAAACATTGTAACAAGATGCCATGACACAGTTCTGAAAAGAAAAAGAAAATATATTTTAATTTCACGTACAATTGGCTCGGCAAATGTGGCAAGCATTGTGTTAGTGCTGTATAGGAATCAATCCCAGCCATAAGCTGGAAACATTCTACTGAGGGAGATAGAGTATGATGCAGAGGGGGAAGCATTATATTTAATCCAGAAATCAAATCGCTGAGGGACCAGCGAGGAGGGAACAGTATTACTTCTTGAAAGAGATTGGCATTAGTGAACCATAGTTTAAAACAAGTATTCTTTCCAAGAGCAGAATGTTTTATAATCCCCAACTTTACCTGTCACAAATAAAAACTAATGTCAATGAAAGGACACAATTTCATGTGTATGCTTCACAACGTTAAGATCTCATTATTGTCTGGCAAAAGCTTTCCTACATTTTAGTGGTATCCTAAAACATGCTGAATTCTTCTACATAGTGTGTTTCTAAATTCTGCGGTCTACATTTTCATGGAAATAAATCCCTGAGCATGTCGTTCTCAGTAAATATAAAAAATGGTGGCATTTCTTAAAATATACTTTCTAACTTTTGGTAACATGGAGAGAATGTGCTGAAAACAACTTCAGTCAAAATAGAAACCCAGAGATACTGTAAATTAAATTAGGTCTTCCCCCACGACAAACATCTCTTGCCTTTCTTTGTTAAAGATGACAGTTTTTCTTCTGAGCCATCTTTAACTTCCCAGGAACACTGCTATGGAGTGGTTCAGGAGAGCGTGATATGGTAAAGAGGGGTCAATGACAAAATTTGGTGCTTCCAAAGAAACTCTTTGTAGTCGTTAGGTCATGTTTCAGGAAAGCAGTGCTGTCACTTCAGAGTAAAATTCCCATCTGTGCCAATGGGGTTGTCCTTATGGATTCAGAGAGCATTTTATGGTCTTTCTTCCCCCTGCAGAATAGAAAGGGTAATTTGACTCAGGCACATTAATATGAATGGCTTGGAGTTATATGATTGAAGATTTTTTAATACTAGCACCAATGTCAGCATGCAGGGTAGAAACAGTGCTCCAGGGTGCCAATGAGCCAAAGTACATATTCCTGTGACCAGAGAGACAAAGAGAAATTATTTTCTCCTGGAGAGGCATAGGTAAGAGGGAAGAGGTGTTTTCCTGCTTTCTCCGTATTTGCCATGTTATTTTAGAAGTAATCCTTTGAAAACCTTCTAGGGAAAATTGGCCATGAGAGGTCATAACTCTACATATCTGCCTATATATCCTTTTTGTAGTATCAGTAATGTTTGTTAACCAATTTTACCCTTTGAAGTTCAATGGTAGATTTTTTTTAAATTTAGGTTTTGGATATCTCTTTAAGATTTTTGAATTTTGTGCCGCTTAAAATGGCTTAAAATGAGATATTCATGTCAGGGAGATGTCCTGCTGTTCTAGGAAAGGGAGGGAGACACCATTAAAAAAAGTGTTGATAATCAAGGCCACCTGTGATCCTGGGCTGCTTTTTGGAGCACAAAGACACTGAGGAAAGCTGTTCTCCAAACTAAAGCAAAATTTCTGTGATCCACAAGACACTTCAGCTTCTTCCCACTAAGAAAAAAAGAAAATCATGCTACAGCAGGATCAGCTGCTCTCTGTTTCTTCTTTAAAAAAATCGAGGTGGTTGCTATTTAACACAAAGCCCTGTGACCTTAGTACCGTGGCTGCTTTGAAACACCAAGCTATTTAATGATGCAAATTACAAACAGAGGGAAAACATCAGAAGAGTCTGTCTGGAAATTAGCTTGTTGGACTGAAAATTAGCTAGCTTAATCGAACTTGCAGGACTCAGATTTTCTCTGCAGAAGCCTGGCTTGGAGCTTTGGTCCATTTGCATTATCTTACTCCTCAATAGAGCCCTTGGAATTGTTGAAAATTAGAGACAGGAAAATCTATCTTCTATTTACATGGTTGAAATGGCCAAGAGACCCCATGGATTTTTAGTAAAGGCCTTATGTTTTCCAAAGAAACATTACGTTAGATACTTGCAGAGAGTCAACTTAGAAAAATTAAATTATGACTATATATCAACAGTTCCTAAAAGGCTGAGTCAAATTATTCTTTCATCCTGAAGAAGTAGGATGAATCATATGTGTTGATACATAATCATATTTTTCTTTGGTTTAAGGACATTGTATGGTAACATGGCCCAATTCATGCAGAGAGAATCCTTGTAAACATTGAATCTAGTCAAAGACTTCAAAGACATGCTTAAAACACAGGACTATGTTTGCGGTTTATGAATAATTCCGAAGGTCAAAAAATTGTACCATGTAGAGATCACAGCATCAGGTCATCAAGATCTATATTAAAACATCAGCTATTAAATTAAGGGAAGGACTCGACAACTTTAAAGCTATATTTTTATTTTCTAAGAGCTATGAACAGGACTGTGGGATGATTTCTTTGAATAGTTCCAGGAATATTTGTGCTTTCCTGTGTATTGTTTTGAAAGACAAGATGACTATAAGTTTGTTTGTTTTTATAATACCAAAGGAATAAAAGTCCTAAACCATTTTGCCAACCAGATCTCCTGCTTTACGTCCAGCCTAACAATCAAACATCTCTGTTTGATGGAGAAAAATAACACAGATAAATGATGACACCCCCAGTATGGTATATCCCTTAATTACTAAAATAATCACTAAGTGGTAAGAGTCTAACTAATTATAAAGTAGCCTCAGATCCTACAAAAAAGCAAGTTTAACTTAAGAAATGTAGTAGTTCAGAATATAGCTGGGAGCAATCTAACAGCACAGGCACGGTAAAGAGAAATTTACTGCTATTATTTGGATATCATAATAAAATAATGATGACGTCGGGCAGAATTCATCAAAAGGAAATGACAAAAATATTTTTATCATTTTTCACCTTTAAAAAATAAAATATGCCATTATTTGTTATTTATAGACCTTAAATTTTAATGAAAATCTCTGGTAATCGTTTCTGAATTTCTGTTGAGACTACTGACAATTCATAAATATGTCAAATTTAGTTATTAGGAACATATTGTAATTTCTAACTTTTTACAAGATGGGTAACACTATCTTTGAAACTATTTTAAAACAACAGAGGTTATATGAAAACTTGATCTCTGTTAAATTTTTTAAATTGACTGTTTCTCAGTGATGAAATAGCCTGTGGACGTCCACAGAATTCCAGCATCAATAGCCCCAGGTAGCTGACTGACTTCATTGTCATGTTCTACTCCGTCATAGCCTGAGTAATGGCAATTCTATTTTTAAGCAATTTTTGCAAACTAAACAATAGATACTATTGGTTAGCGTTTTGACAAGTGTTGAATGAAATTCATTAGCTATTATTAAATGCCTCTAAAGTCATATTTTACAAATTAATGCACAAACTGTATTTGCAAAAAAATGATGCTATCAGCATCTGCAGTCTATGTTTAAATAGCATGTAATATTTTGAGTTATTTATTTTCCTTGTTGTCTTTAAAGTGATAGAGAAACAAGACAGCAATGGTCCTCAAAGAAAATAGACTGTGGAACTGTTTTATTAAGCCTGCGTTTCTTTGATGTACACAATCTACTGTGTGTTGATTGCATACATCAGTAGTTTCTGGTTTCATTCTCTTATAACTGTGATAAACACTTTATACAAAAAAATAGTTATTTAAGCAAGATAATTCTGTATGTCATTTTGACAATACATTCAGGAGATGATAAAGTATTTTCTTCCTCATTATCCTTCAGGATCAATTTTCACAGTGCTGCTCAAATTTGGGTGCTTGGTTCTGAACAACTTCCATTTTGTAATCTGAACAATTTTCTGAAAATATTTCACCTCTAGCAGGAAATTACCCAAGATTCCCTCTCTTGACCTTTTCCCTGCCTATCCTTGTTCTACCTGTCCAATTTTCTGAATAGGGGAATACATTATCACCTGACTCACTGTTTAAATGCATTGCCCTCATCCAGCTATTCTAATATGTCAGCCGTAAGTTGTATCGTTCCTGGGGAATCCTCCAGCTGATGACATAGTGGTCATGCCAACAGAGGGACTCCAAAGCACAGAATCGTTATCTTTATTCTATGAGATACAGTTCGCACTGTGAAATTCACATTGGTTGGTATATTTTTGTTATTAATCTATTTGGTTGGCCTTGATTCTTCTGCTAAATTTGGTGAGTGAAGCCCCCCATGACTTAAAAGCATTGAATATGTAAGGTGTATTTCGTGACCAAGCTAGTTCTGAAGCCTATCATGCTTACACAAAGAATGGATTATAATAGGATATATGTATATATGTATACATTATGATATATTTGAATATATGTTGTAAAATATAGCAAACACAATACACATAATGTATATTTAAACTGTATTAATATACAGGCATATTTACCACTCTAGGTGGCAAGTAAATTTATTTAGTTCGTGTTGTTTCAGAAAAGGTCCTGTAGGCATTAAAACAACAAATGGTTTCTAGGCAGAATATACATTTTACGACGGGAAAAAAAAAAATCTTTCTTTAAAAGACCATAACGGTGGTTAGCTTTTAACGTCCACATTGATAGATTCGGAATGAATCATCCCAGAAGGTGGGAGATGGAGGAGAGTGTGTCAGGATGCCCTCCCGTCCTCTTCTCTGTGTGGAGCAGCTGGTTACAGTACGTAGGATGGGGTGCGGATCGACAGAAGCGGCCTCTGCAGCAGGAGCGCATCCGTCCCGAGTGCAGGCTGTGGACAGCTCCTCCGTGGAACCGCATAGTGTCTGTTTTCACCCCCCACCCTCCATCCCCCGGCTACGTTCATGGCAAGCTGAGCTCTGAACGTGAGCTGCGATGCCTGACATTCTTGCAGCAGAGTCTGTAGCAAGAAACAATATTGGGTGCAAATGCGGGGTGGGAGGGCACAGGAAGATGGGAGAGAGAGATGGGGAGGCAGGGAGGCACAGGTAGGAAGGGAGTTGGGGTTCGGATGAGGCTTGTCTCTTACCACTAGATCTCCCTTGATCTCAAGGCCGAGAATAGAACTGCCTATTAATAAAAGCAAATCCTGTTTAAACACATTGTCTCCCTCCACCGACTAAGGCTGTAGGCTTCAGGTATCCGAATTCACTTAGCAACCTCTTAAGTGGATTTCAAAGGCCAGGAGACCGCCAACATTTTTTTCCTTACAGAATTGTTTTTTGTAGAAAGCTTCCACATGTTGACTTGTATTACCAACAGGTCATTTGTGTCTCAGACATCCTATGGTCATTACATAAAAGTAAATATTATTAACAACAAGAATAGGAATTTGGAATGACTTTACCCACGTGTAAAATTAATGCTTTCCTTTCTTCAGGAACAATGAAAGCTTGAGAAGCTTATGTAAAAAGTGCTACAGAATTGTAAGACTAAGCATTCTAAGACCCAGCATCATCTTCATTTTAAAAAGTAAACATTTAAGGAGTAATTAGCAAAGAAAATACTGCTTATTTAAAAATAGATAGATGTCACTGTAGCCAAATAAATTCTGTCTATTCTAAACTTTTAACTCTCATCATGTGATTTCCCAAGTAATAACCCTCACTTAGCATCTTCTCATTTTCTCAGCATAGGCCTCACTGACTCGTTCAGCGGCAGCGATCTCACTGAGTGTACACTTACACCCTTCAGGAAAAGATCTGATGGGAGGCAGCCAGCCAGAGAGAACTTCAAGGATTTGGCAAAAGGCAAGGACGTATCTTAACCTATCCCAAATTCTCGTTTTGAACATGTAGAATTTCAGTCACTTTAAAAAATAAATTTAATTATGTGTAGCTCAGTACTTTCTTCACAGTACTTGTACTCGAAATAGTTTAAGAACAAACTGTTCTAGGTTTTATTTTTACGGATCTGTAGGTAAGACTGCCAAAACTGTCACTTAAAAAATGTTGTTTGCAACCAGATTTTGGAATCTTCGTTTCTGGTTTAGAACTTTGAAAATAGCAGCCAAATGTTTGGATACTTGTTCAGTTGTGCAGATAAAAATTCCAGGACAGTCCAAAGCATTCCTATCTCTAAATGGAAACAACAACAACAACAATAATAATAATATAAGAGAAAGGGAGAGAGGAAGACAGGAAGGAAGATAAAAAAAGCAACCTAATGAGAAAAGCTACAAAAACTGTGCTTTGACCTACTTTGGAAACTTTTCTTTTCTGCCAGACTGTATTTGCAAAGACAAAGTCAGCTTCCTCTCAGGGTAACATGATTATTCTTTCATGACACCTTAGAATTCCAGAAAGGAAAGACCTCTGGGGTCACCTTGACATCCCTTGCCACTTCAGGCTTGAGCAGAGGCCTCGCCGGTTGTGCTGTGGGATGCATTACGGCAGGTTCAGATGTTAATGTAGCTCCCATGATTAGAAGGGGAAAAGATTTCTTTTATAAACTAGGTTCTGTAGCTCCCATTTCCAAATTACTCAGCCAGAGGCACTGGCTCTACCTTCCTTCTGTTTGTGCCCTCCCTCCCTGTCCAGACAAAAGGAACAGTACTCTCAACATTTTTTGTTGTTCTCTGGGTTGCTCTGGTTGGGCAAAGATCATCATGCTCTGATTTAGTGTTTTCAAATAAGTGTGCCCTCTGCTGCAGCGCTCTATTGAGAGACAACACAGCCCAAGCGGGAGAGTTCAGCATGGCCACTAATAAAACACAAGTGCGGCTTTGTCAGGCCACGAGTGATTACTTGAACAAGTGCCAACGAAGAAACCAAACATTAGAGCTCAGTGCTTCAGACCCTCAAGACAAAGGGCCAATTGACTTTCCTCATTAGTTTTTGTGCCAAACATGTAAACACAGTTTCCTCTCTATCTTTGATGCTCAAAACATGCCAGCTTGTTAACATCTTGGGTGGTACTGTGGTTTATGAGGCTATAAAGACTATTATGTTGGGTTGGGCATTTTTTTTCTCTTCTTATTGGAAAAGATTGGCTCATCCTATTTAACTTTTTTTTTTTCACGCAAGGAGAATCTTTGGGGCACTTTTCACTTGTCGCCAATTCCGTTGATTCAAATGTGGTAATCCATAAATGTAAAAAAAATTTGAAAAAGAAAAAAGATAGAAAGAAAGAACCCCAGAGAGATATGATCCTTACTAATTCCTGCAGAACGTGTGGGGTAAAAAGTCTGTTATACATGTTTCAAAAGGAAAATCTGTAATTATATAATTGTGAGAATAGGAATAAGGAATCTAGAGGACTGGTGAGCAAGAACTAATAATGGTTGTTGAGTCAAGTCAGAGCTCCATCTTGGGGTGACTGATATTACACCTCCTCACCACGCTCTCTTTTAATCAGTCTCATATCCCTATCTCAGAGGTCTCATTGTGCTATTTCAGCTATGACTTTTATTTCTTCTCCCTTCCTGTTATCTTTCTATTTCGCTATTCTTTTACACTTGTGCTTATCAATACTTCATACCTCTCTTCATTTCAGTCCTGACTTCTCAGGCCAGATGCAGTAGATATGTACAAATGTGTTGTCATTTGTGCAGTTATATAGAAAACTCTTTTCTCAAATTTGTCTGTAACTAGGCTAAGAGGAGAAAAAGAGCACTGGCTTAATGTCAAATAGTCATAATTGTGAATCTTGGCTCCATAAGTCAGCTGTATTAACTTCTTCCATGTGAAATCATTTTTCACCTATTAAATTGGCCAGCATCGAAAGGTGATAGAGTATGTTGTCAAGGTAATGTAAATTGTTACAGACTCTGTGGATGCTTATTTAATCACATTTATCAATATTAAAAATGCATATATTGTTTGTTTCACCAATTTCACTTCTAGGAATTCATCATAGATATATACTCACACATATATATAAAGGCTGATTTATACGTATATAAGGCTGATACTGCATGTAGCATTGTTTGCAATAACAAAAAGTTGGGCGGGGAGGACCACTAAATATCCATCACTAGGGAACTGGTTAGATAAATCATGGTATATCCATAAGTGCAAAACCACATATTTGTTAAAAATAATGCTGCTCCTCTGTATGTATTGAAATAGAATTATCCTCAATTTGTATTTTTAAGTGAAAAAGTAAGATGTATAGCAATGTGTTTAATAAGTTAACATTTATGTTAAAGAAATATTTATACATATATGTATATATATTTGCGTATATGTGAACATAGATAGTTGGTAAGAGAAGTGGCCCTAGAAAAGGGGGAACTGGCCTCAGGATCAGATCAGGGAAGGAGACTTACGTTTTACTGTATAACTTTTTGTACCTTTTGAATTTCTTATAGTATCAATGAATCCTTGGTCTAATGAATTAAAATACATGGATTTAAAGCATGTCTTAGAGGCAATGCAATATATTCACTATTAGCTATTAACACCATTATTAAATGATTTAATTTTATTGAATGGTTTAGTGGTTAATTATTAAGTTGTTATTAAATAACTCATATTATTGAAATCTTAATGGGAGTTATTTTGTCCTTTAATAAAAACTGGCTAGTGTAGACCCCTATGAAAACGGGACTGAGTTTTGATATATTTTGTTATGGAAGATGGAGGAGTTTGGGGCCAAGACAGAAAAATTGTAAAGAGGGATCACAAGTGTTGATGGCACAGCAAAATGAACCCCTGGAGGCAGTGTGAGGACTCTGGGTCCCTGAATGAATAAGATACTGAATGAAAGGGAAAAGGGTGGAGGCTGAATCAGTGAAAGCAGAAATAAGACCTTTGAAATCAAAATAAACTCAAAGCACAATTTGATATGGTGCCAGCCTGGGCCAGCAAACCTTAATAAATGCTTAAATGTTCTATGAGGTGAAGGGATTTCAGGAGCATCCCTGAGCTTTGCAGCAGGTTTAGCACTAAGGAAGGTGCATTAGGTCTTTTGGGCCACTAGGGTACCATTTAGAGTAGTGTACTATCATTGCAGCCAATGGCCTAGAAACAAATGATTTCAAAGTAATGATACCCCAGTGGCCTAGAAGAGTTAATGTGCCTCCTAAGTGACTAATTTACCATTAGGGAGTTATTTAGCCTCTGGGGAAGATAGAATTTGTTCTCACAAAGGCACAGTAGTTTACTAGATAACGTTGAGAAGGAGAACACAGCACAGGCATGTTCTATTTTGACACCTTTGTAGATTTGTTCTGCTGCTTTGGTCAGCCACTTAATATCTCTTTGTTCCAGCAGGTCCATGAAACAGGGCCACGGTCCTTTAATCTATGCAAATCTCAGGCAAGATATATGGATTGCTAAAACAGCACATCCAAAGGACTTGAAGGAGAGTACTCTTAATATGGAGGTGGCAACCTGTTATAGAGGCCAAAATCATGTACTGAAAATTAAACAACCAGATTTTAATCCTCAAAGTGCTAGTAACTAGCTAGTTGACCTTAGGTATGTTTCTTAACTTCACTAGATCTAAGTGTCCTTATTCATAAAATAAGATCAGATTTGATAACCTCTGACACACATTCCAACTCTAACATTCCTGAATTTTAGCCAAATACTTGAGAAATAGTCAATCAAATGGAAATAACATGTACTAAGAAGATAAAATTTAGAAAAATACGTCTCAGACAAAGAAGATAAATATGAATAAAAAAAGATGGTGTCTATTGCTGATAGATTTATCCCTCTGTTTTGAAAAATGGAGGATATACTCATGGAAAAGGCAAAAGAAAACATTTAGCAGCACAAATAATATAAATAATGCAGACCCACATTAAAAAAATACAAAAATCAATGATGTACAACTGTAATTTCACAAGGATGTCAACTTTCATAACCTTAATAAAAAAAAAATCAGGTGTGGTTAAATCACAAAGGCTTCCTGGAAGATGCAAAGAAAAGAGGATATTTGAGTTAGCAGAATAAAAGAAAGAAGATATTATGGTGGGAAATAATTAATATGCAAAGGCAAGAATTTAAGAAGAACGAGTAATATAAGCAGAATGGTAAGCAAATTGACAATATTAACAATTTTGCATACAGGATTAATAATATATTGGAATGAGGAAGTTAAGAATGTCATAGAGGTAAAAGTTTATTGATGAAAAAGCTTAACAACGATTACAGAGAGGAATTTTTATATGAAAATATAAGAAGTGTAAGGTTCATAAATGTTTTGGGACATAATCATGCAATGATAAAAGCATAGCTTAAAAGAAAATTATTCATCAAAATAAAGTAATCAAGGCTGAAAGAAAACTCAGGGAGACCACCAAATAAATACAGATTGATTACTGTAATTAATAATATTTCACTGTATCATATTACTTTTTCTTCTGCCTGTCTGGAATCCTAACAAACAAAAATCTGAAAAGCTTGTTGATGAAATAAAAACAATATGAAGTTAAAGGAGAAGAAACATTGTTCCAAATACTCCACAACTTGATAAATTCTAGAATCTACCCAATGACTAAATAAATTGAAATGAGCATTAGAATATTTAGGCATAGAGTTTAGAGGGATTACATCACCATTTCTCTTCTGATTAGGGATTAGATTGGATTGCAAGAAAAATTATAACATTTTATTGTATTTACTATGCTTTTTGCACTGGGATGAGCATCCTTAAAGAGATTATTCTCTTATAAGTATTTAGCTTCCTAGTGAGCCTATTGCTGATGGAGAAAAACACAAGTTCCTGAAAACATATCTAAATATGGGGCCGGCCTGGTGGCATAGCAGTTAAGTTCACTCGTTCTGCTTTGGAGGCCCAGGGTACTCTAGTTCGGATCCCCGGCACAGATCTATGCCCCACTCATCAAGCCATGCTGTGGCAGGCCTCCCACATATGAAATAGAAGAAGATGGGCACAGATCTCAGCTCAGGGCCAATCTTCCTCAGCAAAAAGAAGAGGATTGGCGGCAGATGTTAGCTCAGGATGTCAATCTTTCTCAAAAATATATATGTATATCTTTACATCTGTTAACAAACTTTTTATTCAATGTCTTATCAGCATCTAACGCTGAAGACCAACACAGCACAGACAGCTTGGACTCAAGTGTGTGGTTTGTAACAGTCCTTTGGTTTCAGAATAATTTCCTATATAAATCTCCATCTCAGGATTTAAATATTGCAAGTTGACATTGCTGTATAGTTGAATTAACTAAGTACATTATCACAGACCTGGTAAAACAAAGCAAGAAGCACAAGTTAGTGAGCAAGTGGTCTTTGCAAAGCTCACAAATAAAGCATACGGATTGTACTCCTATTATGCCTCTCAGACCTCCACTCAGATTGTGTTTATTCTGAGTTTATACAAGATTATTGTCAGTCTGGTTGCATATACTTATTTCTATTAGAGTAAAAATTACCAGGAGAAAGGGGACTGCGATTGGCAAGCACACTGCCAGCGGAGAGCTGGGAAGACTGTCACACAGGACAGAGGAGGACAGAGTAAGACTTCAGAACTACAAATACAAGAACTCGAATAGACACAGGCGAAGGCCGTTAAGTGAAGAAGCAAACAGCTCTGCAGAACTCACTAGCTCTTCAGAGCATGACATCATGGGCTATGACAGCTCTGTATGATAGTTGATAAAAATAATAATGAGCCTGAATTACCAAGACCTAAATAAATTCTGATAGGTACATGTTGTGACTAACATAAAGAGTCGAAACCAAAGAATTTTGCGTTTATAAGGATTAAAATTTGACTATCCAGAAAATTCTGATATTTGGAAATGCATAGTTCCTTGGGATTATAGGTTGCCAGGTTTATATATAATATACCTTTTTTCCCCCTATTTTTCCTGAAAGGGTGTTCTGTGAAAGCATTGTTTGTGATCCATGAGCAAAACCTCTGTGGCTTGAGTTTGAATTTGAATTTTACTATGTAAAATGCACAACAAGTTTATGGATTTAGTTTTAGATTTTCTCAGATGTAAAATGGTGGTACTAAGACCCACCTTGAAAGGATGATATAATGTTTAACTGACAATGATAAACATTTTTAAAAATCACACTTAGAAAGTATTTATCATGTGCCAGTGTCTGTGCTAAGGCTTTCTGTATATTAATTCAATTCTTGCAAACACGCTGTCAAGCAAGCCTGATAATATCAGCCCCAGATTATAGTTGATGAAACTGAGGAATAGAGACATCATGTAACTGGTCTAAAGTCACACAGTTATACAGTAGCAGAACCAGGATTCAAATTCAGGTGTCTTGGCATCAATGTTTACTCTTTAATCACTAATCTCATATATACATATATATAGAATACATATGAAAATTATAGTGCCTAGCATAAATTCAGCTCCAACTAGCTTCTTCTGACTTTCCATTTCCTTTATACAAAAATTTAATACCAAAACAGAGAACAATAATTTTATTTTTCTAATTACTGCTTTTTTATTGATGCTAGTGGCTGTTTCTCCTGCTGTATTTCACAAAGTTATGATATGACTCTGCATTGATTACTTATACCATTCAACATGTATTAATTATGCAATTTCTATATGCTAGGCACCAAAGGTGCAGAGATGACATATATTCCCTGTCTTTGGATTGCTTATGGCCTGGAGGGTGGGTGGCACTATGCAGAACTTTTGAGCTTCCCTGTCAACACTCTGCCTTCACAGATAGGAAAGGAATTCTGTCCATGGATTTTTGTGGTTTTGTCTAGCATAAGGGATGCTCAGTCAGTAGAAGCATGAACCTCTAGACCTCGCTTTGACCATGATTTTCAAATGTGCTCTTGATTTTATTGCCCACCAGTTGAACTATGTAGGAGCCATGAGAATACATTATTGCAGAATAAGGAACTGCTTTGAAGACAATTTTAGGGAAAAACTAACGGTAGATATCAGGAAAGTTGAAAAAAATTTCATTACCTTTGGTGGTTCCCTGCAATGTTTGGAGACAGCATAGAGAACAGAGAGATGGGATGCCAATAACCTGATTTTGGAGGCTGGTTTAATTGAGTTTAGTGTAGCTTTGCTAGAAATCTTGACCACTCTTCAATTTGTCTTTATAAGGAAGCATTTCTTAGGATTCTATATCCAAGTAATTGTCAAAGAAATGACACATATAAAAACAGATATACCATTGAGAATCATATGGGACCATCTGTCTCCTAAAATAAAATACATATATATTGTTATATATAAATATATGTAGTTATAAAATAAATTTGAACATTTGACAGAACATTTAGAAAAGAGAGGAGAGGAAAGGAGAGGAAGAGTGAAGAGAAGAGGAGAATTGGAGAGAAAGAGATAGAAGAGACTGAGAGAAGAATGAGAATCAATTCAAATTTTAATATCCTGAAGGACAGACTTTAGCAATTTGTTCATATTTTCTTCCAGGTTTTATTCTAAGAAAGTATGTTTTACCAAGTTAAATGCATGATAGAAATACAATTTTGTGTCCTGTTCTATTAATAGTTTTTAACCGTTATAACATAACTGCATACCTTAAAAATTTATGTTAATATTTATGTAATATTTTTATAGTCTGTTTTATTTATTCATTTATTTCTTTTAAAAATTGAATGAAAAATACTTTCCAGGCACTAGGTTATACTTTAAGAATGCATAAATTAATAAAACTAGTTCTTGATCTCAAATACCTCATAGTTTATTTTTTTGGTGAGGACGTAGACATATAACCAAGGAAGTACAGTAGAATTATACACATATAATAGTAGATTTATGTACAAAGTAGTTTGGAAAACCAAAAAAGAAGAATGATCAATCCCTTTTTGGGAGAAAGGGTCATAAAATGCTTCATTTAAAAAAGTTGGTTTTGAAGGATTGTTACAAGTTCTTGAGGTTGAAATGCTGGGGAAGAGCAAGAGAAGTTGAGCTTCCAGGCAAAAGGAGAGCGTGAGCAAGGAGGCTGAACACACGACATGTGCAAGGTGCCACAAAAGTCATTCTCAGAGAAGCTTCTGGTGTGAGAGAGCTTGCAAAAAAGAAGTGAGGCTGAAAGTAAGCAGAGGCATAACGAGAAAGTCTTATGAAGTCACTGAGGGTTCAAAACTGGCACCATCACCTTTGTATTTGAGTAATGTCACCCCCCTACAAAAGCGGTAGATGGTCGAAGAGAAACACAACTGGAGGGAAACTGGTTAGTGAACTATGGTTAGACTGGACTGCAGATGATGAGGGTGTGAACTACAGAGATGCTTGGATGCACTAACATGAAAACAAGGAAGAGAACTAAATCTGAAGAGGAAGGTAGTTGGTCTGGTGTTACTGTGTTCGTGAGAGGTATTGGGTGTTGGATTGGAGCCCAGGAGAAACATAGGCTAGCGATAAAGATGTCGGAGTCATCAGAATGTATGAAAAGTGTTAAAATTGGATTCCTCCTGGTTAGAATTCAGATTGAGATTCAGAGGCAAGATAGTAGATACTTAAGGGCTCACAGATTCCTACAGCAAACATAGCCCCAAACTGGTTTTTCCAAGTTCATCCATTAACCACTTCCAGACTATATCATAGAAGACCAAGTGTTTATTATGTAAAGAATGGACAATGCAGGATTTCTTTGAGGGAAACCCTAAGCCAATCAAGGAAAACTTGGAGAGCCTGGCATGAATGTTTTCAATAATAGCTGGTACCTGACTTTCACAGGAAAATTGTCTGACAGGGATCCTCTGGCTGGTGAGGGCAGACTGTGGCAGCAGGAGGAGGAGGCTGCCCAGGGAATATCTCAATTGTTAATTTTTTGGGAATTTTGTGAGCTAATTGTCAAAGAGGGCCATTATTAAAAACTAACTATATAAACAAATCAATTGTATTAATTGGTTTAGATTACATAAATTTTATTAAAAACAGAAGTAATATATATTTAAAACTTTCCTTCTTTTTTATTTTGTTACATTTTTACTTTTATCTATGCTCTTGTGTTTATGATAGAAATACCATAAAATACTGTGCTACTCTGCATTTACTGACATCCCGTTGATAGCTTAGAATTGGCATAATAGGAGTATATATATCCAGGAAATCAAAATTTTCCTCCCCAAAGAGGCAATTGTTGAATTTTTCACCACCATACCACTGGGCATGGTATATATCAGAGAACTGTAGGAAATTTCTAGCAATTAGAGATGATGTCTCCAAAGGACTCAGAGAGGTGCTCCAAAACAGTTAGTATTTGAGTATCAGCCCCATTCAGGGAGGCTCCATGCAATCCACTCTTTCCAGGAAAATTTTGTCTGTGCTTTACCTCTCCACCCACCCCCAGCTCTAGCACTTTTCAGTGGTTTAGGATATTTTAACAAAATTTACCTATTTCCCTATATTATAAATTTACTATGTTTCAATGATTTGCAATTTTAAACAAGGATGCAATACATATTCTCACGATTATAGCTTTTACTATAGCTTGGATTTTTTTTTAAGGAAAATTCCTAGGAATTGCATTAGAGATTACAAATGTGGTAAAATTAACATTATTTTCGTAATATTGTTATACACAATTTTAAAATATTTTCTACACAATGGAGTTTATATTATATCTTGATCTCTCATCCTGTTATTTTAATGAAATTTGTGTTGTAGTTTCTGACATTAATTCATATTTTTGAGAATATTAATCTATGATAGGGAAAGTCACTCCTCAAAATGCCTTGTTTTCTTTTATCTTTCCTGAGATTTGTAAGCTATATATTCCATTGAAAATTCTCTGAGTGGTTAACTTATCTTTTAATAAAAATTATTTTTAACATAAAAGTAAAATGTGTGTTCCATGAAAACAGTTAAAATTCACACAGTATAAATGAAAAGAAAAGCTTCAATTCCTATACCTCCAATACCCCCCTGAGAAGCCATCACTCTCATTCATGGTTGTGTTTTTGTTTCTCTGGTGGCCGCCACCATAATTCTAAATAACATTGTTCTAACTCTATGACTCACCTTTTCAACTTTAAAGCATTTACATTTTTCAACTAACTGAAACCATCCCCATAACTGTTAGGTACATAATCATTTTTACTGCTTCAACATTATTTTATTCATGGTGCCAGATAATATTTAAAGCTTTCTATCTCATTTCATAAATCAGAGTCATTATATAAGTATTATTCTTCACAGGACAAAGCACCTGCTGGGCCTGTATAGAAGGAATGTAATTCCATGTTTTTATATATTTGTTACTTGAAGAAGAATGTGTTCCAAGCATCAAATTCAAGCCGAATTAATTTATTATTGACCACCAATTGCTCATTATTTTGTACATGTTCATTCATTTCATGTTTGCACCATGACTTTATTAAACAACTTTTTTCCTTGGCATTTCTAATTTCCTTCTGTTTTTAACTGACAGAAGAACTATTTGCCTTTTTCACCATCTTGTGGAGATGTTCCAGCTTTTTCTTCACACAGCATTGTGAACGAAATTCATTTTCTTTTTAAAAAAAAAAATCCCATGAAGCTTTTGACATCTTGCTCTAATTTGGATCAACCGCTTTTCAGTTCTGTTGTACAGCTGATATTCTGGAAATTGTTTTCATCCTAGAGTAGTTCCATTTTTTTCCTGTAGCTCATGTCTAATGAGTATATAGTAAATACACAGCAATCTACATGGTTGTAAGTTACAATTTCTTTCTGAAACTCCTCTTATTTGTTACATATTGGCATTCTATATTGATAAATTCTCTTAAATTCTTATCGTATTTTCCTTGGTTTGGTGCTGACAGATTTTTATATTTATTTAATTAGAAACATTAAAAGCTTAGAAGATCTTACATAAAAATCTGCATTTCTGCCTCCTCTTGAAGAGTAACAGGCTCTGTTAACCCCGAACTGCTTGATAATTCACACCGATTTGGAAATGAAGAGTTAAGTTGCGCAGTGTAGTAGCTGCCATGGATTTTCTCTGCATGAGTGTAGGTAAAATGGGCTTTTCTCAGAATAGCAGAGCTGAGCTTGAGGTCTGTGTATTTGCCTGGGGCATGTCTACCTACAAGATTCATGTTTTGGCATGCAGGCAGGAGCAGACTGCGCCTTGACCGTGCCAAAACTAGGTGTTTATTTTAGCATATCAAAACCCACAGCCAGCTTACCTCTCCCTAGGCAGGTTTTTCCATTTCTTTTACAATGTGGATCTCAAGTGCAAACCCTGATACAGCCAATCTGCATTTCAGAAGACAGGAAGAGAACTACCTAGCTGCTTGACATTGGTACCTCCTGTCCCCTGCCTGAGTCCTGTTAGTTCACAGAGGCCTTTACGATCATGTGCCTTTTCTCTTAGTTTGAAGGGTTTTTTTTAAGAGCTGCTGTTTTTGTTTGTTTGTTGTTTGATGCTTATTCTTTCTTAAGTGGAAGAAATTCATTCCAATGTAGTGTTTACTCTAGTCTCATTCTCTGTTCATTTGAGTGCTCCTTAAATCTCCTTGGCATAATACTAGCTGGAGGGCAGGTTGATATATTCTGCTGCTAGACCAATTTCCAGCATCAGTAAGCATTTATCCTGTGGCTTCTATAGCACTGAGGTGTAATTTTCTCCTATTCCCATTGCCTGGATATCTTACTCTGATGCAGTGGGGTTTAGGAGAATCTACAATCCCACGGATGCCCTAGTATCCGGCTCCTCGTATTGCCGTTTAGCTTCTATTGACTTACTCATTTGGCATGAGATCTCTCAACATGTAACTCTGCTATGACCGCTGCCCTATCATTTTGTTGGAATTACAGTCTCCAAACAGATGTGGAAAGAAAATTTCCAGAGGGAAAGGGAACAATACATTGATCTACTCAAAAAGCAGTAGAGGGATGGTCAGCAGGGTTTTATTACTACAAAAAAATGGGTATCTGGAGTGGGGTTCGGTTGGGGCATCTCAGAAAAAGAAAGACATTAGATTCTATCTTCTTTCTTTAAACTGGTAGGTTTATTTCTTTTGAGGTGGGGTATTTTAAATGTCAGCAAATTTTGTTCTAAAATTATATGAATCTATGACTCTTGGTTAATAAAAATCTTTCCTGATTTTGGCCAGCAGTTGACTGTCAGTAGGTTTTGTTCTCTTTTTCTTGTTTTTTGTTTTTGTTTGTTCCCTATATATTTTTTAGTTATAAGATGGGAGAGACTGAGCTAAATAGCAGTTTTTTAACATGCATCTGTTGAAGTCTATTGTGAGCGCTGTTATGAATTTGGTATATAACCAAGTAGTTTTCCTAAGGTAATGTATCAAATAGTTTTACAATGCCAACAAATGAATTTACTTCCATTAATTTAATAGATTGAAAGAATTTTTCTCTTGAAAAAAATATATTAAATAAGCTTCTTACAAAATAAAGAAACTAACTTTTCCCCGTATTTTCAGCTGTATTTATTTTTCCTTTAGTCTGTTTCTTTACCTGTGTTACGTCATAAGTTGTTAATGTTTAAAAATTTGTGTACAATGTAGTGGTTAAGCACACAGGGTTTGGAACTGTAGCAGCATGGTAGAAAGGCAATGTTCAATTTTGCTGGCACTCTTAACTGCTCTCCATTCTCTTACATTAAAGGCTACAAAAAATATGTTAAGCTACGCTCTTTGACATTGTGATTTATCCTAGATATTTCTCTGATTCTTAGCCTTGAATCTTCTCTCTTTCTTATCTATTTACCTGCTTTCCTCCATCTAACCCTATGTGCTTATGTCAAACTTGAATAGCCTGTCTTTTCTTTTTTAAGCCTCTATCCATGAAATTCAACTGAAAGTAAGAGATTCCCTACATTGGATCCAGAATCTAGGCCTTCACATCTGTAAGTGAGATTGAATAGAATTTGTCTTATTAAGTAATCAAACATATTATAAAGCTACTGTAATTGAAAGATTTTGACCCTGAGGTAACACTAGACATTTCAACAGCTCAGAATAATTAGACCACACAGATGTTACTATTTTTGTAAGAATTTAATATTTAATTAAATTAATACATCAATATGGAAGAATAATATTCAATGAAGTATTTAAAAACTAATAAGATTGGGGAGGGATGGCATTTGGGATTCCAAACTCATTCAATTGAACATTAGAATCTAAGATTTTCCATTTATTAGCTGAATGACATTCCTCAGTCACTGGACCTCTCTAACTCTGTATTCTCAACAAGGTAGAGATAGCAAAATCCACCTGTAGAGATGCTTAGATGTAAAAAACACAAAACCTGTGCAGTGGGCGTTAAAAACAAAACAAAAGACAACTCCAACATGGTAGTTCATCTTCTCACTTCACTTATTGTTATTACTATTATTTTTGTAACTAGGTAACTGGGCCTGAGTCTCAAGCCAGATGACACGAATAACTTGATTCATGAAAAAGAGGGAAATAAGGATGATTTTTTTCTTCCTCAATCCTTCACCTTTTGGATTGCAATCCTCTGTTCTCTCCTATGTCTACCCCATTGGCAGTCTATATTATAGATAGAAGTGGTCATATCAGACCCGCTGTGCTGACAGTCACTGACAGTTCCTCATTGTTTGCTAGATCTTGGAAGATTAATTGTTTCACATGCTTGGACTTATCAATGAATAATTATCTGGGGCTTTTTTGACTAAAAGTCTTTCAGTAGTTTCAAAACTGTAAAAGTGAGCCCAAGAACCTGTTGGAATTATCAGCATCAGCAGCCCTGGTCCTAGTCACTTCATCAACAGAGCACACGCTTCTGAATTCCCTCCACTGGCTTCTCTCTGTGGGTCAGAGGCCAGACTACACACTTCCAGTCAGTGCAGCAAGAAAAGGCACACACTGAGAAACTAGCTTGTCCGATGGTTAAGGTATCCCACTTTTAACAACAACTTTTTGGTTAAAAATAACCAGCGTGATTGTAATTTTGCTTCCAGCAAAGCTATAAGAAGAAACACCTACCTGCATAATTTATAGGGGAAGGAATAGATCGATTGGGCTGTGAACAGCTGAGTGATCTCACAATGTTAGTGTGAAGAGACACTGATTCCTCTTGTTGTTCATGGTGATGGCATTGCAGTTATTGAACATAACTTGAAAGGCAAGATTTTATTGAAATTCACTGTATTTGTTGGTCACAATGAATAAACACTAAACCCTTGAATGGGTCCTGGCCAATGTGAAAATTGGTCTGCAAGACCCAAGGGCTTGGCTGTAGAGTTCATTATCGTAACTTCTAGGCTTAGTTCAGACGATGTTTTTGTCATTTAAAGTCTGATAGAGAAGACATGCCAAAGATCCACTTTTCTTTGTTTGGAAAACAATGCTGCCTAGCATATTTTATAAATAGATTAGAATGGTTACCAATATGCAACAAATGCTGCTTTTCGTGTGTCATGATTTTTCCAATACAAGCTTAGAACTGAGCCAGATCAACACACCAAATGTTTTACCAACTGCTGAAGGAGAGTGATACTGTCTCATTCTGATCACTTAATTTGGAACTCTAGTGTTGACTTTACCTTTTAAAGTCATATTTCATGGGTACCGTGACTATATTTTCTGATCCAAGTGTTGTTGAACACAATGTGGTGAGAACTTCTATAAACGGGTGAACAAAATGATAAATTTTTATTGATGTGGACTGTTCCTATAAATGACAGCTGTATTGTCATTTTTACTCTGTGTCTAAGTTTCTGCATGTGTAATATGAAGACTATAACGCCATTCTCATTACCTTATTGAACTATTTACCAGATTAACCAGTTTATCACTGATGACAAATGAGAAATAACTTGATAGGAAAAATCATTGAAAAGATGACTAATAGTGAACAAATATTGGAAAATATATAATCAAAATGATCTAATAATTTAGGAAAGAACATTGAAAATCTATTGATTTGATCATTGACTAACTGATCATGTTGTTGAAGTATATCCGTATGTTTATACACATTGAGGATTGATCATTGGATCACATTGTAACATATATGCATTTTATGGTAGTTGAGTTTTGTATCAATGAACATTGAGGTTTTGTTGGAAGTTAGTCTTCTTTTTACAGTGGGTATACTGTAAACAGATACCTTTCTATAGCAGGGGGAGTTTTCCAATCTACTAAATTCTAACAGAGAAAACATTTGGGTAAAATAATAATATATGGAAACGTCTGCGATATTATGTGCTTTTCAAAAACATGTGTGTTCTATTTTCCTGGCTTTTAGATATTGCTTTGTTATCTGTTTATGGAAACGTTTTTCTTTTATTCAAGCACCGTAATATTTATTGAGTACCTACTATGTGGGACTCAGCATGCTAAATGCTTTCACACGTCCTCCATTTGCTCTGAATGAACAATAGGACATGTTTACAAGTGAAAAGACATGGACAAATGTGTGTAATTGCGCCTTTTCAAAGATGCAATGGGGCAGTAATATATTTGAGTTCTGAACTAATCAATCACCTTAGAACACAAAACGAATTTTGATTAGTCTCATGCTTAGAAGCCTCTTTCAAAATTTGCAAGCTTTACTATATATTGGAATTCCAAATATCATGCTGTTCTTCCTACCTTTGTTCTTCTGCACTGATAGTTTTTAAAATGAAAGCCCTAATCTGTATTATATAGGATCATTAATTTCTGCATTTTACACTTGAGCAACAGCACTCTGATTATCTGCTGCAATGAAAAGTAAGCAGCCCTGCTTTTGCAGACTTAATTACCTACTGCAGGGCCTTTCTTTTACCCGTTACCACAAACAGTCTGGAAATGGGGTCAAAAGCATGATTAGAAACCAAATTAGCCACTGAATCCAGAAAACAAACATGGAAACAGATCCAATAAGCCACTCTCATACCGAAATCAGTTTCCTATCACACCTGGGTTTATCCAGAGATCCTCTTAATTTCACATTCCTCACAAGAACAAAGCCATGTAGCAAAGGCTGTCCAATGACTTTTATATCTGAGAAAATAAAATGAACTTAATAATAAGCAAGGGATCAGTATTATGGGTGATCAGAGTCAGTCTAGGTAACAGGATCTCTTAAAGAATTTGATTTACAGGTTATATCATGCCAGAAAGGATGCCCACATAGTTTTTAATAATCACTCTCAGATTTTAGCTTAAAAATGTCGTAGAATAGGCAATTCATTGGTTTATAAACTATTTTTATAATAGTTTAAAAATAATTAGCATTAGTCTTGATTTTTTTGTATATATCTGTCCTTTATTTGAGAATTTCATTATATGCCATTTTATGGGGGTTTTCTAAAGCCTTGTCAGTTGATATGACAGATCATATTCATTTAGTGTTTTACTTTATTCACATCCAGGTTCTAAACACAACACTAAAGTGCCAAGAGAATTTGGAGGTATTTTCTAGCTAGTACATAGAAAAGAAAGATGTCTTGTAGATTAAGATCTTCCTTTTCAGGGAATTTAAAGGACAGTAATAGAATTTTCTACCATAAATGAAATGTTGGTCGATTTATATTAACAGGGATAATAGTGTTTACTTATAACATTGATAGGTTCAGTAACATGATGATCTAATTTAAAAGATTGTGGGGCAAGATGACTGTTGTTTGAAAATATGCATAAAAGGCAACAGGGAAACAAAATGAGAAAATATTTGAGGAATATACAGGGAAATAAGTCAATAAAAGCAAGTTGACATTAACAGATCATTCAGTTCCATTTGGAATTTGCTTATTTAAATCTATTGCACACAATTAAATGCCACTAGTCACGGTAGCTAAAGCTTAAAATATCAAATATAATCCTCTTTTATTTATAAGATGAATGTTCAGAAAAGCAATAGTTTAACGAGCTTTACTTATCAATAAACAGTCTTGACTAAACAATCTGGCTATATTTAAAAGTCGTTGTTTATATATTTCAGGTGGCTACATTCTTGTGACATACAAACAAGAGTCCCCATAGTCACTTATAGCTATAAAACAATTATCTATAAATCCCCATGTCCATCGAAAAATTGAGGAAAATACAGAGATTTTCTTAGGATAGCTATTCCTTCTCTGGATTTATGTCTATTTCACTTGCATTTTTACCTAATCTCTTTAATTCAGTCATAACCAGAGATGAAAAAGTTTACTCTTAATAATGAAGATGTCATGTATCCTTAACCAAAGCAAAGTAAAGATCTGAACAATTATGTAGTGAATATATGGGAAATATACTGAATAGACAGAATGAGCTAGGTCATGAAGCTTTTCCTTTAATCAAAGTTCTTTCATTCTTTTTTCTTTTAGGGGATGTGTGTAGGGTGAGGGGAAGGTTCTTTCAGTCTGCATTGTCCAATAATTTGATGGATGCTTCCATTTTGTGGCTGTGGCCTTGACTAAAGTGAAGACTGAAAGCTCACTGAATTAGTTTTGAAACAACCTTAGAGAGGCCTACTATTTCCTGACTTTTCAGGGGCTATCAGTAAAATATAATATCCAGGTACTATTGAAGTAAGGACATTTTTTTCAAGGAGAAAATGATCTCATTGTTACTAACTCATTTTTCTAGAGCTATTTTCTCTCATCAAGGGGCCATTGTCCAGTGAGTATAATTTTGGAGCAAAAAAGCCTTATATTCTATCAATGTTGAACATACTTCTGCTACCTGCCTATTCTTATTTTGAGGGATTCTATCATAAAGATTCAACTAGTTGATCAATATTTATTGTCTGCTGAGGCAATTTGTGCTTGGATGATACAAAATCCTAAAAGACCTCAAAAAGCTTACAGTCCAACTGAAAAGACTTAAAAAATAACAACATTCATAACATAAAACACATTCTATCAGAGTGAGTTTTGGCACCTTAGCAAGTATAAGCTTTGGAGCTACACAGATGTGAAGTAGATTCTCTCTTTCCTAATATGAAGCCTGAGACCTTACATAAATGAGAGGTTTTTGAGACTCAGTCTTTTCACTTATAAAATGAGAATACAATTATCCAATTATCCAATTCAAGAGATTGTGTGAATATTAAAAATACTGTATTTTTAGCATCTGGCATAGAACATGTGCCAAGTACATAGTTGCTAATTATGACTATGATTGATTACTCCTAGTAATCCTGTGTATAAGCACATTATATATGATACAGATGCAAGTGTTCTAGCAGATATATGCAAGGTGGTTAGGAAGGCAAAGAGAACTGAGGCAGAAAATACAGAAACTCAGAAACCTAAACAATGGTGATAAAGAAGTGAATTGGAATTCACAAAATTGAAAAGCAGGCTACTTTGGAAACAGAATTGAAAAGCAGGATTCAATAGATAATATAAAGAAAGAATCAGAGAAACTTAGTGGCAATTTGGATATACGCACAAAGAGAATTGAAATACGAAGTAAGCAACAATGTAAAATTCATAATGTTTTTCACTTAAGTGAAGACCATCAGGCACACAGAAGAGCAGGAAACACAGCCTATAACGAGGAAAATAATCAATTAATTAAGACCTTTTTAGAGTTGACATTTGTTATAATTAGCAAGATTCTGGATATTATTCAGCTGAAAAATAAATTGCATTTCAAAATAGAAAAGATAATTGGGAAACAAAATTTAAGGAACAATATCACTTAATTATTACCAATATTTTAAACACATAGGATAAATCTAACTTATATAAGGGAGCACTAAGATAATAGTGCAATGTAGAAGGACGATCTTTTCAATGATGCTGGGATGATTAGATTTTAATACGGAATAAGTATTAATTCTGATCCCTATCTCACACCAAATACAAAAATTAATTACAATGGGACTGTAAATTTATCCATGAAAGTCAAAAAATTAAACTCCTTGGGTATAACACATATCATCATAATCTGGAGTATGAAAATACCCCTAAATAGAACATTATTCATAAAAGGAAAACTCAATACATTGAATTAAATTAAAATTAAGAATGTTTGTTCTTCAAAAGAGAGCGAGAAAGCAAATCACAAAGTAAAAGATATTTTTATACATATAAATAATGAGGCTCATATCCAAGATATATAAAGGATCTTTTTATTGAAAGAAAGACTACACAATAAAATAATATGCAAAAGACTTAAACTGGTACTTCATGAAAGAGGCTATCCAAATGACCAATTAAAATATGAAAAGTTTTCAACCACATTAGTCATCAAGGAGATACAAATTAAAACTACACACCTACAAAAATAGCTAAAATTAGAAAGATGACACTAGAAAGAGTTGGTTGAAGATGTGGAGCAATTGTTGCTCTTATACACTGGTAGAGGGAATACGAACTGATATAACTTTGGAAGACTTTTTGAAATTATCTATAAAAGTTTAACATAAACATACTCGAGAACTTAGCAAATCCAATCCTTGTTATATATGCAACAGAAATGTGTGGAAATGTTTATTGAGACATAGAAAAATATTCATAGCAATATAGTTGGCAATAGAAAGCTGGAAACAACCATTTTTTCCTCAACAGTAGGATAGATAAACAAATTATAATATATTCATATAATGGAAAAGGACAAAGTAATGAAATGGATGAACTACTGCCTTGTGCAACAACATGGCTGAATCTCACAAATGTAATATTGAGTGAAAGAAGCAAGGTAGAAAAAAATACGTTAAGTAATATCAATTATATGATGCCCAAAACAAACAAAAGCAAACTCTAATGTATGAGATGAAACTATTACTCAAGGCCAGGGAAAGAGCCATGTGAAAGAATTTCAAAGAATAGTACTCAAAGCCCATGGAGGGCTGAGAACAGTACCCATTCACACCAGTCAGAGTGGAGAAATTCATAATTCACAGAGAATTGGGTAGAATACTCATAAAGATCATGCCTAGGTAGTAGGGAGTAATTAGCTTTAGACAGAAGACTGCTTTGGACATGCCTACTGAATCATAAAAGCAAGACTGAAAAGATAAAACTGTTTCGAAGTAACATAACCACATCCTAGAACAAAATTCAAGAAAATTGATAAGATCTGCAAAAATCCCAACACCCAGAAATATGAAATTCACAATGTCTGGCATCCAAATAAAGATTATCAGGCATGCAAAAAGTAGGAGAACATGACCAATAATAAGGAGAAATATCAATGAATCAAAACTGTCCCAGAACAGACACAGATGTTCAATTACAAGACAATTATACTACAAGAATTATTATATCTGTATTTCATATGTTCATAAAGTTATGTAGAAACCTGGAATACATAAGAAATATTCTGAAGAAAGCTTCCAGGAGGAAGTGACTTCAGCATCATGGTAGAGTGAGCTCTTCCCTTAGACTCTCCCCCTTAAGATACAATGAAAAAGACATTCATAAACCAGCAGAGGATATTCACACAACACAATAGATGTCTGAGAGACCCACGCAGCCATATGTCCAAAGGTGAAGGTTCTAGACCCTCCAGGAGGTAGTAGAAGGAGGTAAGGGGATCTCATCTCCCTCCCACAACTGCAGTGACTTAGGGTGCAAGACCACACATGTCTCTGAGAGGAGAGGGAGGAGGGAAGAGTTCTCCACAGGAATGCTTTTGCTCTCAGAGTTGCCTCCCAGCCAGTGGGAAAGCTCCACACCAAGGAGGCTAAGCAATTTGGGGACATATTCATGAAGCTGAGCAGCCCAGGAGGGCAGAGAGGGAGCATCCACAGGATCGCATGCAAAAGAAAGCATGCCTCCCCTTGCTTGGGGCACTGGCTCTACTGGTCAGCCAGAGCAAGGGACCCCTGCCAGAGCATTGGTGCATACAGTGTGTAAAGCAGCAGTGACCAGCAGGAAAAAATAGACAGGCACTGTCAGCATAGCTTCCAAAGGACAGGCATGGCTACCAGGGATTGCAGAGGCCTCAGAATTCACTTCTTCTGCCACCTCCCACAGTGGCAGCTGGTGGAATCTGCAACCAGATACTACCACTATGTGAAGGCACAAATCCACCCAATCAAATAGTATGAAGAAGTAGATTAACACTTCAGACCAGAAGGAAAATGACAAGCACCCAGCAATCAATCCTGAAGGCACAGAAATTTACAAACTAAATGACAAGAATTCAAAATAGCTATAGTAAAAAAATCTCAATGAGTTATAAGAAAACGCAGAAAGACAGTTCAATGAAATCAGGAATAAAATTAATGAACAGAGGGAATTTTTCACAAAAGAGATTGAAACTATAAAGAAAAACCAATCAGAACTGTTGGAGATGAAAAACACAATGAATGAGATAAAGAAAACTCTGGAGTCCTTAATAAACAGAGCTGATATCATGGAGGACAGAATTAGCAATGTAGAATACAGAAATATAGAAATATTTCAGATGGAGGAGGAGAGAGAACTAAGACTAAAAAGAAATGAAGAAATTCTCCAAGAAATATCCAACCCAATTAGGAAATGCAATGTAAGGATTATAGGTATTCCACAGGAAGAAAAGAAGGAGAAAGGAGTAGAGAGCTTCTTAAAAGAAATAATAGCTGAGAACTTCCCAAACTTGAAGAGCAGACTGGAATTACAAGTAAAATAAATCAATAGAACTCCTAATTACACCAATGTAAAAAGATCTTCTCCAAGGCATGCAAGAGTAAGTCTGGCAAAAGTCAATGACGAAGAAAAAGTATTCAAAGCAACAAGGCAGAAGAAAATAAAGTACAAAGGAACACCTATCAGGCTTTCAGCAGATTTCTCAGCAGAAACCTTACAGGCGAGGGGAGAGTGAAATGATATATTCAAAATTCTGAAAGACAAAAACTTTCACCCAAGAATACTTTATCCAGTGAAAATATCCTTCAGATATGATGGAGAAATAAAAACTTTCCCAGATAAACAAAAGCTGAGGGAGTTCATCACCACAAGACCCTCCCTATAAGAAATGATCAAGAACGCCCTCATACCAGAAGGAAAAAAAGGGTTTACAGAGCCATGAGCAAGGAGACAAATAGGCAGACAAAATCAGAAAATTGCAACTTTCTATCAGAACAGCTTAGAAAACAATTATAACATTAAAGATAAATGGAAGAAAAACATCAAAATAACTATAATCATTACCTTTTAACCACAAACTCACATCACAAAATAGAATATGTTGTGACAACAATAACTTAGACAGAGAAGAGGAAAATTATGGAAAACCTGCTTAGGCTAAGGAAATAAGAGGCTATCAGAAAATGGATCATCTCATCTATGAGATCTTTTATACAAACCTCATGGTAGCCACTAAACAAAAAATCAGAACAGAGACATAAATGAAAAATAATGAGAAAACCCCCAAATGGAATTGGCAGTCCAAAATACATGGAACAAGAAACAAGGCAAATACAGAACAACTGCAAAACAAGTGATAAAATGGCGATATTAAGCCCTCAGATATCAATAATCACTCCAAAAGTAAATGGATTGAATTCTCCAATAAAAACAGACAGAGTGGCTGGATGGGGTAAAAAACAAGACCTAACAATATGCTGCCTCCAGGACAAATCTCAGAAAGACAAACACAGGTTCAGAGTGATGGGATGGAAGATGATAGTCCAAGCTAATGACAAACAAAAAAAAGCAGATGTTGCCATATTTATATCAGACAAAATGGACTTCAAGACAAAATGGTAACAGGAGACAAGAAGGGGCAGTATATGATGATAAAAGTGACACTCCACCAAGAGGACGTAACACATAAATATATATGCACTTAACACAGGAGCACCAAAGTACTTAAAGCAAGTATTAACTGACCTAAAAGGAGATATTAATGGCAACACAATAATGGTAGGGGATCTTAACACACCATTACATCAATGGATCGATCATACAGACAGAAAATCAACAAGGAAATAGTGGAATTAAATGAAAAACTAGACCAGATGGACTTAAATATATAGAACACTCCATCCAAAAAACAACAGAATACACATTCTTCTCAAGTGCACATGAAACATTCTCAAAGATAGACCATATGGTGGGAAACAGACAAGCCTCTATGAATTTAAGAAGACTGTAATCATATTAGGCATCTTTTCTGAACATAATACTATGAGACTAGGAATCAACTACAAGAAAAAAGCTGAGAAAGTGGCAAAGATGTGGAGACTAAACAACATGTTACTGATAAACCAATGGATCACTGAAGAAATTAACAATCACAAGTAAAGAGAGTGAAACAATATTCAAAAACCTCCCCCCAAAATTAAAATCCAGGACCAGATGGCTTCTCTGGAGAATTCTACCAATATTCAAAGAAGATACCTATCCTTCTCAAACTGTTCCAAATAAGTGAAGGTGACAGAACACTTCCTAACACATTTTATGAGGCCAACATCACCCTGATCCCAAAGTCAGACTGGGACAACACAGAGAAGGAAAATTACAGGCCAATATCACTCATGAACATAGAAGCAAAGATCCTCAAAATATTGGCAAACCGAATACAGCAATGAATTAAAAGGACCATACAGCATGGTCAAGTAGGATTTATACCAGGGACTCAGAGATGGTTCAACATCTGCAAATCAGTCAGTGTGATACACCACATTAACAAATTGAGGAATAAAAACCACATGATCATCTCAATAAATGCAGAGAAAACATTTGCCAGGATCCAACATCCATTTATGATAAAAACTCTTAATAAAATGGGTATAGAAGGAAAGTGCCTCAACATAATAAAGACCATATATGACAAACCAACAGCCAACACCATACTCAATGGGGAAAAATTGAAAGCCATACCTCTGATAACAGGAAGAAGAAAAAGATGCTCAACCTCACCACTCTTATTCAACATAGTCCTGGAGATTTTTGCCAGAGGATTTTGGTAAGAAAAAGAAATAAAGGCATCCAAACTGACAATGAAGAAGTGAAACTCTCACTGTTTGTGGACAAGATGATTTTATATATAGAAAACCCCAAAGAATGCATTGGAAAAATATTAGAAATAATCAACAACTACAGCAAGTTGCAGGGTACAAAATCAATGTACAAAAATTAGTGGCATTTCTATACTCTAATAACTAACTTACAGAAAGAGAACTCAAGGGGCTGGCCCCGTGGCTGAGTGGTTAAGTTTGAGTGCTCTGCTTCAGAGTCCCAGGGTTGCACCAGTTCAAATCCTGGCAATGGACATGGCACTGCTCATCAGGCCATGCTGAGGCAGTGTCCACATACCACAACGAGAAGGACCCACAACTGAAAAAATATGCAACTATGTACTGTGGGGATTTGGGGAGAAAAAGCAGGAAAAAAAAAGAATATTGGCAACAGTTGTTAGCTTAGGTGCCAATCTTAAAAAAAAAAAGAAAGAGAACTCAAGAATAAAATCCCATTTACAATTACAACAAAAAGAACAAAATATTTAGGAATAAATTTAACCAAGGAGGCTAAAGACCTATACAATGAAAGCTATAAGACATTATTGAAAGAAATCGATGATGACTTAAAGAAATGGAAAGATATACCACGTACATGAATTGGAAGAATAAATATAGTTAAAATGTCCATACTGCCTAAAGCAATCTTAAGATTCAATGCAATCCCAATCAGAGTCCCAATGAAACTTTTCATGGAAATAGAATAAAAAGTCGTAAAATTCCTATGGGGCAACAAAGGATCCCAAAAAGCTAAAGCAATCCTGGGAAAAAAGAACAAAACTGGAGGCATTACAATCCTTGACTTTAAAATATACTACAAAGCTATAGTAATCAAATAGCATGGTACTGGTACAGAAACAGACACACAGATCAATGGAACAGAATTTAAAGCCCAGAAATAAAACCACACATATACAGACAGCTAACCTTCGACAAAGAAGCTAAGAACATACAATGCAGAAAGGAAAGTATCTTCAATAAATGGTGTTGGGAAAACTGAACAGCCACATGCAAAAGAATGAAAGTAGACAATTATCTTTGGCCATACAGAAAAATTAACTCAAAATGGATTAATGACTTGATGGTAAGGTGTGAAACCATAAAATTCCTAGAAGAAAATATATGCAGTACACTCTTTGACATCAGTCTTAGAAAGATCTTTTCGAGAGCCATGACTCCTCAGGCAAGGAAAACAAAAGAAAAATTAAACAAATGGGACTTCATCAGACTCAAGAGCTTCTGCAAGGCAAAGAAAACCAGGAATAAAATGAAAAGACAACTCACCAACTGAGAGAAAATATTTGCAAATCATATATCTGACAAGGGGTTAATCTCCAAAATATATAAAGAACTCATACAACTGAACAACAAAAATCAAACAGCCCAATCAAAAAATGGGCAGAGGATATGAATAGACATTTTTCCAAAGAAGATATACAGATGGCCAATATGCACATGAAAACATGTTCAACATCACTAATCATCAAGGAAATGCAAATCAAAACTATATTGAAATATCACTTTACGCCCATTAGAATGGCCATAATTACCAAGACAAAAAATAACAAATGTTGGAGAGGATGTGGAGAAAATGGAACTCTCATACACCGCTGGTGGGAATGCAAACTGGTGTAGCCACTATGGAAAACAATATGGTGATTTCTCAAAAAATAAAAAATAGGAATTCCGTATGACTCAGCCATCCCACTATTGGGTATTTATCCAAAGAACTTGAAATCAACAATTCAAATAGACTTATGCACCCATATCTTCATTGCAGCATCATTCACAATAGCCAAGATGGGGAAGCAACCCAATTGCCCATTGACTGATGAGTGGATAAAGACGATGTGGTATATATATAATGGAATACTACTCAGCCATAAAAAAGACAAAATCATCCCATTTGCAACAACATTGATGGACTTTGAGGGTATTATGTAAAGCTAAATACTCCAGACTGAGAAAGACAAATACCATATAATTTCACTTATATGTGGAAGATAAACAAAGACAGGGACAAAGAGAACAGATTAGTGGTTACCAGAGTGGAAGGGGGTTAGGAGGTGGCCATAAGGCACAAAGGGACGCATACATATGGTGACGGACAAATAATAATCTACAACTGAAATTTCACAATGTTATAAACTATTACGACCTCAATAACATTAAAAAGAAGAAAGGTAAAGAAAGCTTCTTGATACGACAACTATATTGTCTAAGATGAGAATGACGAGAATGACACCAAGAGAAATTAACTGCTGATTAGACTTTGCAGATTAGTGAACTTGAAAACATATCACTAAGAAGCTATCCAAATGAAACACAGTGGAAAATAACTTGTTATTATTTTTGTCAGTAGCTATGAGACAACTTCAAGGAGACTAACGTATGTGTAATTGGAATCCCTAAAGAAGAGAAGAGAGGAGGACAGAGGACAGAAAAAAATGTTTGAAGGATAAATAGCTGAAAAATTTCCAAACTTGTTGAAAACTGTAAACCCATATATCCAAGAAACTCAATGAATCCAAAGCGCAAGAAGCATAGAGAAAACTATATCAAGGCACATCACAATCAAATTACTCCAAAACAATAATAAACAGAAAATCTAAAAAGCAGCCAGAGACAAAATAAATGTTACATACAGAGGAACAAAGATAAGGATAACGGCAAATTTCTTTTTGGAATCAATTCAAATGAGAAGACAGTGGAGCAAAATCTTTAAAATACTAAAAGAATTAAATGGTCATCCTTGAAATTATACATATATATGTATATATGTATATAATATATATATACACACACGTAATTTTTATTGAGATAAAGTTCACATAACATAAAATTCACCATTTTCATCATTTTAAAGAGTGCAATTGAGTGGTTTTTAGTTATAATTTCTTCACAATTTGTCAACACTTGCTATTTTTTATTTTCTTGATTATAGCCATCGTAGTATATATGAAGTGGAATCTCATTGTGGTTTTGATTTGCATTTCCCTAATTACTAATGATGTTTAACATCTTTTCATGTGCTTTTTGATCATTTGTGTGAATTATTTGGAGAAATGTCTATTCAAATCCTTTTCCCATTTTTAAATTGAGCTTTTTGCCTTTTCACTGCTGAGTTGTAAGAGTTCTTTATATGTTTTTGATACTATACACTTATCAGATACATAACTTACAAATATATTATACCGACTGTTGGTTGTCTTTTTACTTTTTTTCATAACGTACTTTGATGCACAAAAATTTTTAATTTTTATGAAGTCCAATTCATCTATTTTTTCTTTTATTGCTTTGCTTCACCCTAAAATTTTTTGCTCAGTGAAGTAATTTTTAAAAATAAAGATAAAATGAAGATATTTTCAGACACAAGAAAGTTGAAAGACTTCATCACTAGTAGACCTGCCCTCCAAAACTTTTGAAGAAATATTTCAGGCAGAAGAAAAATGATATCAGACATAAAGAATGCCAGAAATGGTCCTTGCATGTATGAATATACAAGAATTTTTTTTGTAATTTAAATTCTATAAAACTAATCAACTATAAATAATAGTAATAGCAATGCATTGTGGAATTTATAACATGTATAAGTGAAATATATGAAAACAACAGGATAAATATCAGTAGAGAAAAAACAGAGGTATAATATCGATATATGAAGAGGCATGATATCACTTGAATGCAGACTCTGCTAAGTTATAAATGTGTACCATAATCCTAAAGCTAAGTGCTATACTAGGAAAACAGAGCTATAGTGATAGACAACCACAATTAATAAAATGGAATCATAAGAAAGAACTAATTTAAAAGAAGACTGGAAAAGAAAAAGCAGAAATAAAGAAAACAAGAGACAAATTAAAAATCAAATATGAAGATGATGTATGTATTTGATTAAGTCCTATGAATACTCACTTTAAATGTAAATGATCTAAATTCTGCAATTAAAGTCAGAGATTGTCAGCTTGGATTATCAGACCCGGGTATGTGCTACTGCCTACAAGAAATTAATGTTAAATATAAAGACACTTAGAGGTTAAAAGCAGAAGGATAGTAAAAAGTATACTATGTTAATGTTATTCAGAAGAAAGCTCTAGTGGCTATTAGTATCTAAGAAAGTGGATTTCAGAACAAAGAATATTATTAGAGATGAAGAAGTTCTTATAATAATGATAAGGGGGTCAATTCACAAAAAGTACACAAAATTCCTAAATACTTATGCTGCTAGTAACATAGTTTTAAAACACATGAAGCAAAAACTGACAGAATTGAAAGGAGAAACAGATAAATCCACAATTATTGTCAAATATTTAAATAACCCTTTCTCAATAATTTATAGAACAAGTTAACAGAAAATTAGTGAAGATATAGAAGATTTGAATGACACTATCAACCAATTAACCTAACTGACATTTATGGAACAATCCACACAACAAGAGCAGAAAATATATTCTTTTGAAGTGCATATAGTATTTATCAAGATGATCCATTCTGGGCCATAAAACAAGTTTCCATAAATTCAAAAGGTTGAAATCAAACAAAGGATGTTCTCAAACCATAGTGAAATGAAACTAGAAATTTGGGAAATTCACAAATATGTGGAAATTAAATAACACACTCCTAAATAACACATGATACAAGAAGAAATCAAAATGGTAATTAGAAACTTTTTTTAACTGAATTAAAAAAACCCCACCACATCAGAATTTATGGGATTCCACTAAGGAAGTAATTAGGGAGAAATGTATGGCAATAAGTGTCCATGTATAAAATAAGGATGATCAAATCAATGGCCATAGCTTTGACCTTGAGAAGCCAGAAAAAGAACACAGTAATCTTAAAATAAGCAGTAAAAAGAAAATGTTAAGGTCAGAATTGAAATCAATGAATTAGAAAACCAAAAAACAACAGAGAAAATAAATGAAGCCAAAAGTTGGTTGTTTGAGAAGATCAACATAACTGATAAATCTTTAGCCAGACTAGTCAGAAAAACAAAGAGAGAGAGGGAGAGTGGGGAGGAAGAGAGACAGAGAAAGGATAAATTATCAATATCAGGAATGATAGCAATTAAATCATTGAAATTCTACAGATAGAAGACTAATAAGGGAATGCTAATTGTTTATGTGAATTTAATGCCTATAAATTTAACAACTTAGATGAAATGGCTCAATCTCTTGAGAGACAAAAACAGCACAGCTCACTCAAGAAGAAATAGATAACCTGAATAGCCATATATATATATATATATGAAAGAAATAAAATTATTTGTTTAAAATCTTTCCATAAAGAAAACTGCAGGCTGAGAGAGCTTCACTAGCAAATCCTACCTAACATTTAAAGAAAAAATTACATCAATCTTACAAGATCTCTTCTAGAAAACTGAAGAAGAGATACCACTTGCCACCTCTAGGAAGCTAGCATTGCCTGATTCTAAAACCAGAAAAGACATACAAGAAAAGACCTAAATAACAATATTCCTCATGAACATGTATAAAAATAATAAAAAAAATTTTAGTAAATCAAGTCCAACAATAAATCAAAAAGATAATACATCATGACAAATTGGGATTTATCCTTGGAATACAAGCTTGAATTTACATTTGAAAATTAATGTAATTCACAATATTAAAAGTGAAGAAAGAAAAAATATAATCCTTTCAATATACGCAAAAAAATCATTAAAAAAAAAATCCAACATCTCTTCCTAACAAAAGCCCTTAGAAAACTAGGAATAAAGGAAGTTTTTTCAAACTGATCAAAAATCTACAGCTAACCCTATACTTATTGGTGGAGGATTACACGATTTCCCCAAGATGAAGAACAAGCTATCTATCCTCACCAATTCTATTCAACACTACAAACGTTCTAGTTAGTACAGTTGAGAGAAAGAAATAAATGCATCTTGATTGCAGCAGCAAAAGTAAAACTGCCTTTATTCTCAGACAACATCATTGCCTATACAGAAAATCCAACAGTATCTACAAAAAGTTACCAGATCTAATAAGTGAGTTTAACAAGATTGTTGGATACAAGATCAATACATAGAAATCAATTGTGTTTTATGTACTAGTAGTGAAAAATTAGAAATTAAATTTTAAAAATGCCATTTGCAATAGTTCAAAAAATATGAATGCTTGGGGATAAATATAACAAAAGCTATGCAGGATCTGTAAACTGAAAACTAAAAATCATTGCTGAGAGAAGGTAAAGAAGACCTAAGCAAATAGAGAGATATATCTATGTGTTCATCAATCAAGACTCAATATTGTTAAAATGTCAATTTCCCCATATCTATCTTTAAATTCAATGAAATTTCAAAAAAATCTCTGCCGGTCCTTCTGTAGAAAGAAAAATCTTATTCTAAAATTCATATGGAAATACCAAGTATCTAAAATAGCCAAAACAACTTTCAAAAAAGAAGGAAAAGTTGGAGGGCTTACACTATTTGATTTCAAACTTTTAAAGTTACAGCATGATATTGACATGAAGATAGACAAATATATCAATGAAACAACATAAAGAGCCTAGAAATATATCCATCCACATATGTACAAATAATTTTTAACAAAGTTTCAAGCCAATTCAGTGCAGAATGGATCTTTTTAACAAATGTTGCTCAAATACTTGAATCTTCCTATGCAAAAAAATAGTGACTTAGATCTATCCCTCACACATATACAACAATTAATACAAAATGGATCATAGATCTAAATCCAAAGCCTAAACATGTAAGAACTGTAGAAGAAAATAAGAGAAAGCCTTTGTGGTCTTGGATTGGGCACTTTTCTTACCTGTGACAATAAAAATACAATCTTTTTATACTTTTGCAATTCAATGGAGGAAAAAGTTTTTTCAAGAGATAGTTCAAAGACAATTAGAAAGTATAAGAAATTGATAAATTGAACTTGATCAAAATTAAAAACTTTTCTCTTTGAAGGACAGTTAAGGGAATGAATACACAGCTCACTGACTGGAAGAATATATGTAGACATCTGATAAAGAATTATATCAAGAATGTATAAAGATGTCTCAAAACTCAAGAAAACAAACAACTCAAATGAAAATCAGCAAAATTTTTGGTAAGTATGCCACTGAAAGAAGATATATGGCAAAGAACGTATGAACAGATGCTCAACATAATTAGTCATTAGAGAAATTCAATGCAATGGGGTACCACTATACATCTATCAGAATGGCTAAAACTTTAAAAAACCAACCATATCAAGTGTTAGTGAGAGTATGGAGGAACTAGAACTTTCGTATAATACTGATACGATTGTAAAATTATACTATCACTTTGAAAAACAGTTTAGCCTTTCCTAAAAATTAAACCTATGCTTAAAATATGATCTAGTCGTTCCATTTCTAGATATTTACACAAGAGAGATGAAAGTATATATCCATGTAAAGATCAGTATGTTAATGTTCATATTGGCTTTATTTGTAATAGCCAAAATTTGGAAACAACCTAAATGTCAAATAACATGAGAACATATATACAAATAAAAACATGGGATTATTTATAAATGCTGTATACCTATTAATCTCAAAATAATTATTGTAAGTGAAAGAAGCCAGACAAAAATGAATATATACTGTATGAATTCATTTTTTCAAAATTCTAGAAAGTACAGACTAATGTGGAGTAACAGAAGGCAGATGACTGGCTGCCTGAGAACAGGGGACAAAAAGGAGTGTGAGGGAGGGATCATAAAAGGTTATGAAGAACCTTTTGGGGATAGTGGATATGCTTATTCTTGATTTTGGTTGAGATTTGACAGATGTATACACATGTGAAAAATTCTCAAATTGTTCATTTTAATATGTGCAGGTTGTTGCATATCAAGTATACCTTAATAAAGTGGTTAAAAGTTGGCTAGGAATTTACAAGTTGGAGGATAAAGAGAGCAGTATAAAGTACATGAGATAGTCCTAAAAGAAAATAAATTGTTTGAAAGCAAAAAGATGTGTAATTTTATGTCAAATTCATGTAATCACACAAAAGCATTAAACTAATTTAAAAAGAGGTCCTCAAAAGTAATATCTGGTGTAGTTCAACAAATTAAAAGTATTGTAGAGGACTGAAGGATTACTTTAAAATTTTTAAAATACAGGATCCACAATAAATATAACTTTCATAAAACTATCTGAGTCAAATCATTTAATATTAAATAAATGAAGCCACATTTGTTGGAAATGCAAGGAGAAGTGAATGATAAATAATCATAATAGTAGACTTTTATACTCATTTCTCAGTCATTGGTAGGTTAAATAAATTATAGTAAACACCAAATAAGGAATCTAAAGTAAATAATTAATAATGCTGATCTAATAAGCATATATCCAATTCTGTAATCTGTCAAATAAAATATGCTTTCTATTTAAGTGCTATACCACTTGATTATATTTTATGCCCAAGAAAAGCTCAATAAATTACAAAAACTAGTCAAAATATAAACTATATTTTCCAATGACATTTTTAAAAAGCTAGAAAACATTTTAACAAGTGGGAAGAAGCAAATACTCTAACAATTTCAAATTGTAAAACATTGAAAACTCTTAGTTCAAATAGAAAATAATCACAACCATATATCTTATTATTTAAATACTCTATAGGCTTTATATTAACGGTCAAATGATTTTTGACAAAGATGTCAAGGCAATTCAATGGAGGAAATATTTTTTCAACAAATAGTTCAGAGACAATTAGATATGCTTACACAAAAAGATAAATTCAGACCCTTACCTTCTACCATACAGAAAAAATAACTCAAAATGAATCATATATATAAATGCAAGAGCTTGAACTATGAAACTTCTACAGGATACATAGAAGAAAATTTTCTGACCTTAAATTAAGCGAATAGTTCTTAGTCATGACACCAAAAGCATGATCCATTAAAAAATTTTTTGATGAAATGGACATCATCAAAATAAAATATGTTTACACTTCAACAGACATCATTAAGAAAATGAAAAGACAACACAGACTGGGAGAAAGTATTTACAAATCATATATCTAATAAACGACTGTATTAAAAATATAATGACTATTAAAACAATAACAGGATGACTAATGACTCGCAAAAAATGGGCAAGATATTTGAATAGATATTTTACCAAAGAAGATATGTGAATTGCCAACAAGCATATGAAAAGATGCTCAATATCATGAGTCATTAAGGAAATGTACATTAAAATCATAATGAGACACCACTACACATCAGCTAGGATGGCTATAAGAATCCAGCCAGACAATAACAAGTATTAGCAGAATGCGTGGAAAGGGGAACTCTCATTTATTGCTGGTGAGAGTGGTACAGCTCCTTTGACAAACAGTTTGACAATTTCTTAAATGGTTATACATAAACTTAACAATGAGACCCAGCTTTCTACCCACAAGTATCTACCCAAGAGAAATGAAACCATATTTCCACACAAAGACTTGTACTAAACATTCATAAAAACATCATAATAGTCAAAAATTAGAAACAACCAAAATTTTCATCGATTGGCCAATGGATTAATGAGATGGGCACATCCTTACAATGGAATACTATCTGGCAATAGGAAGGAGGGGACTACTGATACGTGCTATAACATGAATTAACCTCAAAAACAATGTTAACTGAAAAGGGCCAAACATGAAAGATGACATATTATATGACTTAATTTATATATAAGATGTTCACAAAAGGCAAATGTCTAAAGACAGAAAGAGGATCATTTGTTATCAGGGGCCAGAGGTTGGGTGTGAGTATTGACTGCAAATAGACACAAGAAATAGGGTGATGGAAATGTTGTGCAACTGAATTATTGTGATGGTTGCACAACTATAAATTTGTTAAAAATTGTTTCATTATGAACTTACAAGTGAATTTTATTATGTATACTATACCATGATGAATATATCTTTTTAAAAACTATGGGGTTCAGCAACAGTTTCACCTAAGGGAAAGTTCCATATTCATTTTTATTTCTAAACAAAATTAATAAAATCAAATAAATTTACCATTTAATTCAAGAAGCTAAAAAAGAACAAAAATGTTAAACCTAAAGAAAGTTTAAGATGGAATTAAAATTACAGATTGGATGATTGCCCTGAAAACAGCCATGACAAGATGATAGATAGATAGATAGATAAATAGATAGATAGATAGATAGACAGACAGACAGATAGATAGATAAAGCACAATAAAATTTTACATTAAAAAATAGAGTTACATACATAAGGTAAAAAATTTGTAATAAGAAAAGAGAATATAAGTACAAGTACAGCTAAAATTAAAAGAAATATAAGTGAAAACACAGTTCTTCATAGGTAAATATGAAAGCTACATGTTATAAACATACACATAGTGTGTACATATATTTTAGGAAATTTAATGCTAAGAAATAGACAGTATACTCGATTGATAACCAAAGAGGATCTTGATAAAGTTTTATAAGAGCTATTCAATAAAAGTACAAGATTTAGATGTTTTCTGGATTCATTTTATTTCAAGAATGTCTTGAAATAAAGATTTCAAGATTTAAGAAATAGACAATTCTTATGCCAGTAAAACTGTGATGAGAAACAACAAATAAATAAGAAATAAACATGCTTCAATTAATTTTCTGGAGTCACCATAACATTGACAATAAAATCTAGCAAGGATATACCAAAATAAGCAAACAAAAAAATTAGTCTTACATGTAATATTGAAGCAAAAATCTTACAGAAATATTAACTAACTCAGCATGAAAAGCATAAAACACTATCAACCTGGGTTTATTGTAGGAGTTTGCCAATTTTTGTTTATTTTAGGAAATTCATTAATATATGTCTCCATGTGATTTTCTCAATTGACACTAAAATCATAGTTAATAAAATCCAACATCAATTCACATTTAAAAAATGTTTATAAAATTAAAAGAAAAAATTTAACATGAAAAAATTATGTATTACAAACTAATAGGCAACTCATTTGCTTAAAACATGTGCATGATTTTAAAAAATACATATTCCAACAGCTGCAGATTTTAAAGCACTTTTAATTCATAGAGAAAATAAAAATCTCAATCTCAGCATATTTAGATAATAATAAAACTTATAGGATGCAGCAAACTTGTACCTGTGGGAATACTATATGTGCATTTTCATTTCCAAGAAAAATCACCAAGTGCAGATAAAGTTAGCATTCAACTATGACTCTCTTTCACTATCATGAAAATATAGTGGATACAGTAATAGTGTATATCATATACATATAATACACAGAAGGAGAGTTGATAGAAATATTTGACACAATAATTGTGGCTTTCCTTAGACAGTAAAGAGAAGTATGAAATAGGAGTACAGGAGACCTTTTCACATTCTGCTTTTCTATATTTCTGTCTTTTTGGCATTTTTTAATCAGTAAATTCTACTCATGTGATTTAAAGCAATGATGAAAAGAGAAAATTCAAGGATAAAGTTATTTATTTATTTATTTTTTGAGGAAGATTAGCCCTGAGCTATCATCTGCTGCCAATCCTCCTCTTTTTGCTAAGGAAGACTGGTCCTGAGCTAACATCCGTGCCCATCTTCCTCTACTGATAGAGTTATTTTTCAATGTTGCAATTTTGAACTTGCAAGTGGTCATCTAAAATTATATAACGCAAATAGGAAATTTGTAAACATGACCTCAACTTAAAGAATTATGTGAATATATGTGTCTATCTTTTCCCCTACCTAGCTCCCCCTAAATCAAATTCATAAAAAATGATAAAAACCTACAAGTACACAAAAGATAGGGGAGTGGGGACAGACGAGAGATGCCTCACATTTTTTGGAGAAGAATTATGGATTGAGTAATTCACACTGCTGGATAATCTGAAAACCACATTTTTCAACAGGAAGCATACAAAATCCTGCCATTGTACTCAGGAAGGCCTCCAGAATTAGAGATATCAACTGTGGCAGAAAACAGAAAACAGTACTTACATACTGTGGGACTTCAAAGCATGATGCTTCAATAAAGGATTGGTTTAAACCATCTACATTAGAAGCAGGTAGATTCACAGGCACCCTTTCTCATTCCTTTGGTTCCCATAATACCTTTCCTCCATCCAAAAAGCATTATTCCACGGCAAATTTGAACCTGAATGTTTCCAAAATCAGAGACACTAAACACACTAGGGGACAGAAGCTCTATATAAAAACAAGGAGATATTGTTGCAATCTATATACGAAACACCATTTGTCTCGGAGTTTATGAACACCAGCAGCCATGCATAATCACTCCTTCCTCTTACCATGAAGCAGTAGGTGGTTGAATATTTCTCTGGAGAAATTGAGAGAGAATATCCAGCAGAATGGATATTCAGGGGAGAACTATCAATAAAATGACTGGGTCCACTGGTGTGTGAGAGCCAGCTACCACTGCTTTATGAAAACTAATTGTTAAATTTTCAGGAATTTTATAACGATTTGATGTCAAATTGATAGCTTGACATCAGCCATGGTGGGCATATTTACACCACAAAAATCAGCACACAGTGCATATCAGGGCTTTCCCCACCTTGAAAGCCTTGTTAATATTTATCAGCACACCACTGACCGACTCCCTACCTAGTTACCGGATAGTGAAATTGATCATCTAATAAGCCACACACATACACACAGATTTTAGTGTCTCACTATTAAATATGAATGTGTATCCAAGAACCCTGAGTAACCTAAGGAAACTGTCCAACAGAAAGACAAAGAATCCAACAAATAAATAAAGGAACTCAAGTGAAATAGGGATGATACCGGAAGAAAAAGAAAACTTCTAAAAATGTGTCGTTAAAATTCTCAAAGAGAAAAATAAAAATATATCTAGAAAACCAAGAGTACGAAAAAAATTAAAGAACACTCAGAAAGCAAGAAAGGGGTTTTGCAAATATGCTAGTTGAAACAAAGAACAATCAATGGAAGGATTATTAGGTATAGTTAAATAGCCCAGGAAGTACACCTAAATGACAGAGGTGATTAAAGCATCACTCCAGGTCTGTATCATGTGACTTACTGGAAGAGATAACAGAGCCAATGTAAAAATACCAAAGAAATAACAAAAGAATAGAGTTCTCAGAACTCTAGAACATGAATTTTCATTGAAAGAGTTTGCCAAATGTTCAAAACAATAAATGATACACATCACATACCCACAGACTAAGGCATAGAACCATAAACTTTTCACATAATTGAAATTAAACAAAGAAAATTCTTCAAGCTTGGGGAGTAAAGGGATAGGTCGTTCAAAGAATAAAGAAACAAAATGAGATTACATTTCTCTATTGCAACACGGAAAAGCAGAAGAGAGTGGAGTGATGCCATCACAACTCTAAAGGAAATTTGGGTTTTGTATTATTCTGGACCCAACCAAACTACTAAATGTGATCAGAGAACAATTATACATTCTACATAGATATCTAAAAAAACTATTTCCCACAAACTCTCAGGAAGCTGCTACAGCATGAGCTAAAACATGAGAGAGCAAACCAAGGAAAAAGGCCACAAGAGGTCCAGGAAAGAAAGGAACCCACAGAGGAGAGAAGGGAAGGGAAGTCCCAGAATGAGCGCTATGCAGACAAAGCAGCTAATCCAAACTAAAAGGAGCACGGATCTCGCCGGAGGGGAGGAGGTCAAAATTTGTTAAATCAAGAAATAAAATTATTAATCATGTTATTTACAAATAAAGTTATGCTATTATAAATAGCTACACTAGTTATAAATAATCTTACATTATTTAGAATTATGGAGGTAAAGACCATAAGACACAGCTAGAAGGGTAGAAAATGATTACCTCTACTGTGTGAGAGTGGGACGAAGTGCAGGAAAAGATGCTATGTTTCATTGTAAGACTTTTAGTATTTTAGGATGTTTTAACATTGATACATGCATTACTTTCACAACGCAAACAATTGATTCCAAAACCCACATAGCCGTTTCTAATTAACAGAAGTTATGTTCCATTAATGGAATATGTGTTAACAGGGAAATATCAAAGACACAGTACTCTGTTAACTGGAAGTTGCGCATATCTGAATCACATCCTTGCTTCGCACTTTAGTTACCATGGAGCCGTGCAAAGCAGGTGTTGAGTTGGTTCTAACACACAAGTTTTCATTAACATAGTACCATGCAAATCAGACTCCCTGTACAAGTTGTAATCAATTCCATTTAGAAATTGATCCTTTAATATTATTTAACTAGTATCCTAAAAAGATTCATTTTCTTCTCAATCCAGGTAAACGACAATTTTATAAATTTCATTTGGAAATAAACTCCTTTAAGAATGTATAGGTCTTAGAAAAGAAAGCATGTCAAATATATTTTGGAAGACATTTCTAGAAGATTCCTGCCTTGTCACACCTACTATTAATATCTTTCCTTGAGGAATCTTCTGCTTACAGCACTCAGTGAAAATAGGGTGCTTGGAAGTGCACTGATGTGCGAAAATCAATTAAAAGCACAACTAAAGTTTTAGGATTTTGCTTAATTTAGTTTTAGTTTTAGATTAGAGTTCAGGTCAGTTCTTACTTTATCCCTATCAATTCATCCATCGAAAATTATAATTGCCTTTTTTTCTAGTCTTTAATTACTTTTACCAATAATCTGTATAATATTCAAGATGGTTTAAATTGTATTATCCAAAAGAAAATGTTTAATTCAGAGTGATTAGTCTGTACAGTTGATAGCTACATTGTTTTCCCTACAGGGAAAGGGCATTTGTTCAGGATAAAGAGTTTTAACACAAGCAACTAAGTAAATCCATGCTACATAATACGAAAGTGCAAAAAACCTCAAATCTTATTAAATGGAGTATATATATGAATGTGAAGACATTGATACAGTGAAGAGTTTAGAGATGTTTAGAAATTACATTCTTATATAAAATCGTTTTATAAATGTAATTATAAGTTCTATGGTTCCTTGTTACTTTTTAATACAACTTTAATGAAGTGTAATTTAAGAATAGAGATAAAAGAGTTCTTACACATGTATACACCTGTGTCACCACTGCCACAATTGGGATATGGAACAATTTGTACCCTCAGAATTTATCTTAGGCCAATTTGCAGTCAACCACACTTCCTCCCACCCCAAGCAACCACTGTTCTACTTTTCTGTCACTGTGGATTGGTTGGCTCATGTAGAATTTCAGATTAACGAAATCACACGGTATGTGTTCTATTTGTTCTTGACTTCTTTTGTTCAGTGTAATGCTTTTGGGACTCATCCGTGTTGTTGCATACATCAATAGTTTGCTCCCTTTTATTGCTGAGCAGTATTCCATTGCTGATGAACATTTGTATTCTTCTGAATTTTGGTTATTATAAATGAAATTGCAGTGGACATCTGTGTACAAGTCTTTGTGTGGACAAATGTTTTTATATATTACTGGGTCATATGGTAAGTGAGTGTTTAACTTTCTAAGAAGCTGACAATCTGTTTTCCAAAGTGTGTGTACCATTTTATACTCCCACCAATAATACATGAGAGTTCTAGTTGCTACTGTCCTTGTCAATACTTGTTATTGTCAGTTTTTTTAATTTTAACCATTCTAGTGTTTTTAATGGTAAATCATTGAGGTTTTAATTTACATTTCCCTAATGACTACTGATGACTAATGATATTCAACATCATATTATGTGCTTCCTGGCCATTTATATATCCTCTCTTTGTGGAGTGTCTGTTCAAATCTTTTGCAAATTTTAAAAAGTGAATCGCTTATGTTCTTATCATTGAGTTGTAAGACTTCTTCATAGGTATTCTGGATATAAGTCTTTCGTCAGCTACAGGTGTTGTTAATAGTTTCTCCTTGTCTATAACATGCCTTTTTATTTGCATAGTCTTTTTTAAGGGAAGATTTTAAGTCCAATCAATATATCCATTTTTTCTTCATATTTAGTGCTTTCTATGTCCTTCTAAGAAATCTACCTACCCCAATTAGAGATATTTCTCTAATTTTTTCATCTGTTAGTTTTATAGTTTTAAATTTTAAGTTCTTTCCTCAGTAGTGGTTTCTTTCTTGGCGTCTTTGAGTCTTGGCCTGTGGACAGGCAGCTTAGTATTCAGCTAAAGACTCGAGAGGACTCCATTGCAGATGTCTGGAGCTCTTTTTCTGTGTCTCTCCATTCTCTCAGCCCTCTGTTCCATGATGTCCAGCCACTTCTGGCTCCTTGAACTTCAATCTATCTCTTCAACTTGGCTCTGCTTGAGTTTGCCCTTCCTGCACCATAGTCTTTAAGGCGCCTAAAGACAGAAAGCTTAGGGCGCAACTCCTGTGATTCTCTTCTCTTTGAGATCGTAGTCTGAAAATTGTTGTTTAGCACATTTCGTCCAGTATTTTAATTGTCCACAGTAGGAAGCCAGGTCTGCTTTCAGTAACTCAGTCATAGCCACAGGTGGACGCTCTATTATGATTTTTCACCACCCAGACAGGTGGGTTCATACATAAAAACACATGAAACACATACTAGGATGAACAACAAATATTCAAAATCACTTGATTTTCTTCAATTTTTACGTTCCTAAATGATAACTAGCAGCAGAAGTAAACAATATGAATATAGTGCCGATTTCAGGGTGTTTTTCAGGTAAATAATCAAAAAAATTAAAAAATAAGATTCATATCTCAACAAAGACATCAGGCTGTGATGTTGAAAATAATAAAGCCTTGGGAATTATAATATGCACAATAATACCAGGGAGCAATTTACTTACTCTCCAAATATTATTAATATATTTTATAAACTTTCTCCCCATCAGTCAACATTGCGATAATAGATATGCTGGGCTGGAGTTGATTATTAGTTTTCCTTCTACAATGCAAGAAGGCATCCTGCAGGTGCCATAAGATTTGAGGCCGGGTGGTTGCTTCTGATTAACAGAATTTAAAAAGTTTGAAATGCAGAGAGTTGATGTTAGGGAGGGGAAAAAAGAGAATTTTGTAAGAAGATTTTCCACATGTGTACTTGTGGTTGCCTGCTTATTCAAGTGATTTGGATGAATTAATCAGTTTCTTTAAATTTACCAGCCAATTTAATCTAACATCTGTTTTTGACTACTTTTTTATCACTAAAATTTGACTGTGAGCAACTGAGTATAGTTTTTAAAACTATGCAGAAATAGTTGAATGTCTTTTCAACCTTAGATAGCCCATAATCTATTCCTTTGTCTCATTTGCATTCCCTAATCCACTTACTTACTTTAGCTTCTTTGCAAGCATTTGAGTTTTTTCAGGCCATTATTATACCATGGAATAAGAGTGATAAAATATTTACCAAATTTTCTTCCAAACTGATTGTTCTATTCAATCTAAATGCAATGACACTTAAAATAACTATTGTTCATTATAATGACCCGGATCAGCAAAGGACCAATATAGAGAGAAAATAGTAATAACTATCTCGTCTTGGACCCTTGCTGATGCTGCATGCTTTGTCTACATTTTCTGTCTTATTTCATTATTTCACATTTATAGCTGGGTACCTGGAGCTCTAAAATGTTGAATAACGTATCTAAGGTCACATAGCTCATAAGTGAGAGAAGCCAGAATTCAAACCTAGATTTATCCAACTTCAAAACCCATGGTCTTTGTACCACATTGCTATCTATTTTATCTGAGTTCTTGTGGGTATAAGTTGATTCTAGAGAATTATCTTAAAGGGTGTAAGAGGTTCACATGAAGAAGGCTATCAAGCATTAATATTCTCCAAGAAATTTCTTCAAGACTTGAAGTGGGAGGCCTTAAGAATATAGAGGTGTCACTTCATCTCATACAATTCATGGAAGGAGAAAGAATAGCACAGCTCCGCTTCAAACACTCCACTGAATCTTGGACTTATCCCCCAGTTCTTCCCACGCCATAAACTTCTGCCTTCAAATTGCACTTACACTCAGGATTATACACACCCAGTTATGTATTGAAATTGCCAAGTGATGAATCTTACAAATACATCAATAGGAGTTTACATCATTTCACTAAAATATACTACACCCTTTTCTGTCAGTTGTACCTGAGATAAAGATTACTTTAATGCCATTTCACTGTCTGAAAATAGTGGAAAGTTTAGAATGTTATCAAGATTTGTTTCATTGCCAAATTGGCTACCACGATTTGGGGCAAGTTAGTAAATATTCTGCTTCAGTTCCTACATATCAAATATAAAAATAATCGTTCTCCTACTCCAACCAAATGATGTGACTGAGTAAATAGTGATTCAAATGAGTGAGGATGCCTTCAAAAGAGTTTTGAAGAATCCTAGAATGTGCAGGATCTGGGCGTCTCTCTATATAAACAATTTGAATGAAAAAATCTATTACAAAATTCATGAGTCTGTGAGAGGTCTGGTCATTTATGAAGGAAGATTTAGAATAATCGGTAGAGAAAAGGGACTTAGATATTTTATTGTCCAATAAGTGCACGTGAATATTCTTCGGGGTACTCAGTCATCATTGCTTCATGTTCTTTAACTGTCATAGACAGTGTCCTAGGTTAGTTTTATATTTCCCACTTGAGGAAAAAGGCAGAAACACTGTTATTATTTAAATTCTATGTTCTTCAGCAGATGTTTTTATTAAAACAATATAGATCTTCTTGCCTCTGCAGTTTCCTACTACCATATATTCAGTGCTAGTAATATCATTACTCATGATGGTTCTGAAGCTCTGAACAGGGGCTCCCAGTGACTCCTTCAAAGGTTGTTACAATGACCACAAATACAGGGAAATATGAATGATGCTTTTTATTCCTGTTCATTTTAAATTTACTACTTAGAATTGTATAACATAAAGTTAGAATCTTTTGTTTTAGATGTCTCTTTTTTTTATTGAGGTCAATAATTTTATTATTTGTCAGTCACCATATATATGTACCCCTTTACCCTTTATGTTCACCCACCAACCCCCTTCCCCTCTGGTAACTGCTAATATTTTTCTTTGTCCGTGGTTTTGTTTATCTTCCATATATAAGTGAAATCATATGGTCTTTGTCTTTCTCTGTCTGGCTTCTCTCACTTAACATAATACCCTCAAGGTACATCCATGTTGTTGCAAATGGGACGTTTCTGTCTTTTTTATGGCTGAGTAGTATTCCATTGTATATATATACCACATCTTCTTTTAGATATGTCTCTTTTAAAGAAAGTATGGCTGGCTTTTATTTATATTTTTCCAGTTCAACAATCTTCTGTCTTTAAGCTAGAGCTTTTAGACTACTTATATCTATAGTAGTTATTGACACATTTGGATGCATTTCTATGTTACAATATGGTGACTTTATTCTTTATTACCTTTTCCCATTATCTTTACTCTTTTTTTTCTCTCCTTTGCCTCTTTTGGATTAAGTTTATTTATTTTTCTCTTCATTCAAGTTCTTTCTTCTCTAGTAGAATGGAAGTTATGTGTTTTGTGTATATTTTTATGTGACCATTCTCAAAATTTCTACAAGCATATTTACCTCAACAAGATCTAAGATTAATTAATATATTTTCTCCTTTCCAAAATAATACTAGGACTTTAGAACACTTGAACTCCAATTGTTCCTCTTCTGACTCATATGCCATTATTGTCTAGGATTTCAGTTCAATATTGTTATGTTTTTATACACATTCATTTTTTTAAAATATACCTTTCGTTTCTTCTTGCATTTCAGACATTTTGTCGTTATTTTTTTATTCTTAAATTACATAATCTAGAGAAAATTTGGCAGTTTTTATATAGGAGGGGAAAATACTATGAGATGATGGAGGCAGAGATGGAGGTTCTGTAGCTACAAGTCAAGGAATAGCAAAGATTGTCAGCAAACCATCAGAAAATAGAAAAAGGCAAGGAATTATTCTCTCCTGTAGGTTTTGGAGAGATTATGGTCCTGTTGCTGTTTAGATTTTGAACTTCCACCCTCCAAAACTGTAAGACAATATATTTCTGTTGTTTTAAGCCACTCAGTCTCTGGCATTTTCTTATAGGAGCCCTAGGAAACTAATACAGAAGTCAACTATCTCAATTGTTGCATGTCTGGAAGATCCTTTATTGTGGCCCTATTCTGAAAAGATAGTTTTACTAAGTACAGAATTCTATTCCCTGCTATTTTTATCATATTAAAAATACGCTCTCTTGGAAAAGGAAAAAAGGCAAAATTCCATGTCATCATGGAGCTTATAAGCTAGTGAGGAGAGAGACAATTAATTATATATTAGCAAGAAATAAGTTCTATGGAAGAAAGAAAAGAAAATAGAAGAGCAAGGTGGATTGGGAGTGCAGGCAGGGGATGAGCTGGGCTGCAATTTCAGACAAGGCGGTGAAGGAACCTCACTGGGCAGAGATGAGGGGGGTCAAAAAATTAACATTTAGGGGGCTGGCCCCGTGGCCGAGTGGTTAAGTTCGCGCGCTCCGCTGCAGGCGGCCCAGTGTTTCGTTGGTTTGAATCCTGGGCGCGGACATGGCACTGCTCATCAAACCACGCTGAGGCAGCATCCCACATGCCACAACTAGAAGGACCCACAGCGAAGAATATACAACTATGTACCGGGGGGCTTTGGGGAGAAAGAGGAAAAAATAAAATCTTAAAAAAAAAAAAATTAACATCTAGGGTAAGAGAATTCACAGTGAAGGGAATGGTCAGTGAAAAGGCCCTAAGTCGTCTTTGAGAAACAGAAGAAGGTCAATATGACTGAAGTGTAGGGAGAGAGTAGTATGAGATAAAGCTCCTTAGCAAAAGAACAGGGTTCAGATCATGGTGAGCCTTGAAATTTATTATAAGGATTTCAGGTTTCATTCTGACTCAAATAGGGAGCCACTGGAGGGTACTGAATACAGGAATGACATGATCTGGCTTATGTTTGAAAGTATCTTTGGTATTGGTGTAAGAATGGACAAATAGGTCCATGAAACAGAATGGAGAACCCAGAAATAGGTTCACATAAATACAGTCAGTTGATCTTTGACAAAGAGCAAAGGAAATTCAGTGGAGAAAAGATAGTCTTTTCAACAAATGGTGCTGAAACAACTGAACATCTACATGAAAAACAATGAATCTAGATACGGACCTTGCACCTCTCCCAAATTAACTCAAAAAGGATCACAGACCTAAATGTAAAGTGCAAAACTATAAAACTCCTAGAAGACAACAAAAGAGAAAATCTAGATGGCCTTGGGTATGGTGATGACTTTTCAGACACAACACAAAAGACATGATCCATGAAAGAAATAGTTGATAAGCTGAACTTCATTAAAATTAACAATTCCTACTCAATGAAAGGCACTATTGAGAGAATGAGAAGACAAGCGACAATTAGTAATTACCAATACTTGAAACAAACAAGATGTCCTTCATAGGTAATAGGTAAATAAATTGTGGTACATCCAGTCAATAGAATATTATTTAGTATTAAAAGGAAATAATCTATCAAGCCATTAAAAGACATGGAGGAATCTCAAATACATATTACTAATTGAAAGAATTCAATCTGAAAAGACTACATACTGTATGAGTCCAACTATATGACATTCTGGAAAAGGCAAAATGATGGAGAAAGTAAAAAGATCAGTGGTTGCCAGGGGTTACGGGGTGGGGGTGGGTGGGAAAGGGATGAATAGATGCAGCACAGATCATTTTAGGGCAGTGAAACTACTTTGTACGATACTATATGATGTCTACATATTCTCATAAATTTGTTCAAACCCATAGAATGTACAAAACCAAGAGTGAACCCTAATGTAAATTATGGACTTGGTGTGATTATGATGTGACAATATAGGTTCACCAAATATAACAAATGTACCACTCTGGTGGGAAATATTGATAATGGGAGAAACTATGCATGTGTAGAGGCAGGAGGTATATGGGAAATCTTAATACCTTCTGCTCAACATTGCTGTGAACCTAAAATTGATCTACAAACTAAAGTCTACTTAAAAAATGACTGTATAGGTGATGTGTAGATAGTCACCTAATAGGAGCAGAGATAGAACCAGGAAGATACTTAGGAGTCTTAACAATAATTCAGGTAATAAATAATAGTATTGGATGTGATAAGAAGTGTTTGGATTCTGGTATTTTGGGGCTATAATAGTGTGGGCTTTGATAGAACAAGAAGAGCAAAAAGTAATTCCAAGATTTTGGTTCTGAGCCATTGGAAAGACGGAGTTTCCATAAACCAAGGTGAGGAGAAGACTGGTTGGCACATGTACAGTGGTGAGGGAGGTAAATGATTATGAGTTACCTTTGGGGCCTGTTCTGTCTGAGATTTCTACTAGGCCAAGTGCAGAGAGCATATCTAAAAGGAGGCGGTGACAAACTGTCAAAGGTCACTATTAAGGAAGAAATATATTTTTCATTGCATTTTATAACGCAGAGGTCATTGAGGACCTTGACAAGAGCATTTTGAATGTATTAGTTGGGGAAAACCTTACTGAAGGAGGTATAAGAGAGAAGTGGAGTGTGTGTGCGAGAGAGAGACACACAGACACAAAGAGAGAGAGAGAGAGAACAATCTATTCTGGTTGTTCTCCTGTTAGAAGAATTTTTGCTCCAAAGGAGGCAGAGAAATGGGGCAGTGTCTGGCAAGGAAAATGAGGTCAAGAGAAGTTAATTTTTGTTTTATTTTTAGGATGAAATAAATGAGAGCATGCTTGTTGTGGTAAATAGGTAAAGAGAGGAAAGGAAGATGTAGAAGTAGGGGAGAGAAGAGAAGCCTCGCTGGAGCGCTGTCTTTGTATAGGCTAGAAGGGAAGGGATTTGGTATTTTATTGCAACAAGGGAGGACTGGCTGTAGATAGAAGCAGGATTAGCTCACCTAAGGCAGAGGATATCCATGCAGGTACAGCTGTGGGAGAGCATCTGGAGAAGTTCTCTTTTGATGGCAACATTTTTTAAAAAACTAGGTTATGTAATCTGATAACGTGAAATTTAAGGAGGAAAAAGAAAAACATGGTTTAGAAGCAGCAATAAGGAGCAAGGAGGGCATCCTTACCGCCCCTAAGGTACAAAGATCATTGAGAAGATAAAAACAAAAACAATGAAAGAACTGTGGAATGGAGTATCCTCAAGATTCCTGTTGGAGCATGATTTTGCAGAGAAAGGTCAAGTGGAGGTCAATGATAGAGCAGATTATGTTAATGATGGATCGGGCATTGCAAAATGTACAGAATTGAGGTGGGATGGGAGATGAGGACTGTGCAGGGGATGTAGGGAGCCTTATAGAGCTTACAGTGGGGAGGGGGAACCTGAGAGTCTGGGGATTCTTGAGATGACTGACATGAGCAGAGTTAATGGAAGAATGAGATTAGCTCTGGTGCAGTCAAGGTATATTGTGGTGGCGGGACTCCGAGTATTGGCAGGAATGACAGGTGTGCTTTTGGGGTCTCTCTTAGCTCCTATTAATGTAGCCCAGGGCTCTCTTGACTCCTGCTAAAGTGGCGGGGGAAAACGAGGTAACTTGAAAGTGTGAGCAAAGGGGAAATGCTCTCAGCCCTTCTAAAAGGCCTGGACCCTTACCTGACCCCTGTTGGGAAAGGGCAGAATAACACTGTTCACAGTTATTTTGTTTCCTCATCTGTTTCAGTAATTGTTAAATATGTGCTCACGGTATCTGAGGTTTTCTTTGTAGGGATTTTTGAGGTCTTTATTTAAAACGCTTTCCTCTGGAGAAGATTTTGTTCTACCTCTAATAGTTATCTGGTGGCACAAACAACCTGGAAGCAACCTTATTAAAAATTGGATTATGGTCATTGGGGCACACCCTTATGAATTCAGACCAGAAACCCTCATGAGTCAAGATCTGTGGTTAGGAGACCTCAAGGAATTTTTTTGCCCCTTTTTTTCTGCTCTCCTTGGTCAAGCCTGAGAGAGGTCATGATGGGTACTTTCACTCTTCATTGGGAAGTTTTCCCTGAATTCTCCCCTGAGTGCAGCCCTTCAGGAATTTACATTTCATGCGGTAATGAGCAATGCACCCTCTCACCCTGCTCAGGCCCCAAGTCCTGTCTCCTGCCTGTCAGTGGCCTTCTGAATGTAGCTTGTTGATCATCTCCATGGCTCTGCAGACACCACCTGGGCAAACACTGGCTCCACAACGCCCTGCCCTTCTGGGTTCTCGCTTTCTATTTCTGATCTCTGTGGAAATCTCTTTCCTCTATAATCTGCTCAACTATAAATTTAATAAAAAATTTCCTATATTTCTCCACTGATTTTGTGTGCTATATCTAAAAGTGTGGCTATGAACATCTAGTTTACCATGTTGCCAGAAACATAAATCCTATCTTCTTTGTTACAATAAATATTTTATACGTTTAAAAAAATAGTATAGTCAACAATGAACACTCACAGACTGACCACACAGTTTAAGATAAGGATATATTGCAAATACAGATGATGTTCTCTGATTCCATTGATTTCATTTTCCCCCATTTCCTCTTCGGAGCAATCTCCTATCCTTAAAGTGGTGTTTTTAATTTTCATGAATGTTTTTTCACTTTTACACTATATATGTAGTCCCATAAACAATCTTTTAAAAATTGATGTAAAAGTTTACATAAATGCTATGGTAAGTAGGCTTCCACAACTTTCTTGTTTCACTCAATGCTATGTTTTTTAAACTTATCTCTACTTCTTTCATTTTCAGAGGTGTGTAGTATTCCACTACAGGTTTATTCAACAATTTTCTTATCCATTCTCCTGTTAATGGACATTTAAACTATTTCCAATTTCTTGGTATTACAAAAGGTTTCTTGTATGCTCACTGTATTAGTCAGGGCTCTCCAGAGAAACAGAACCAATAGCATGTATCTATGCATATATATATATATAGAAAGAGAGAAAGAGATTTATTAAGGAATTGGCTCAGGGGATTATGGAGAAGTTCTAAGATCAGTAGTCAGCAAGTAGATACCCAGGAGAGCCAAGGGTGTAGTTCCATTATGAATCCCAAGGCCTGAAAACCAGGACAGTTGATGATATATGTTCCCGTCTGAAAACCAGCAGGCTCGAGACTCAAGAGGAGCCGATGTTTCAGTTGGAGTCTGAAGGCCAGAAAAGACTGATGTCCAATCTCAAGCAGTCAGGCAGAGAGTTCCCCTCTTACTCGTGGGAGGGTCAGCCTTTTTGTTTTATTCAGACCCTCAACTGATTGGATGAGGGCCACCCACATTAGGGAGGGCAATCGTTATTGCTCAACCTACCAATTCAAGTGTTAATTTCATCCAAAAACATCCTCACACCCAGAATAATGTTTGACCAGATATCTGGGCACCTTCTGGCTCAGTTAAATTGACATATAAAATTAACCATCACACACCGCTTTGTGACTGTTCCAATTTCTCTAGTATAGACATAAAGTTGTGTGTGCACACTCAACTTTACTGATTTTCCCTATTATATTTTTATAAGTGATTTTCCCTATTTATATTCTCAGCACTTTTTCACAAGTTTATTTGATATTCAGCCTTACCCTTTGTGAAGTGCTGTTTAAATTTTTTTTCAATTTTCTATTGAATTGGACATGTGCATTTTACATTTTAATAAGAATTGCCTAAATTCTTGGGAAAGGTGTAGCAATTCACATTCTGATCAGGAGTGCATGGTAGAATTGCTTGCACGCATCCTCATGAGCAGTTGATATCTTCCCTCTTTTTAATTTTTCCTGACCTAGTGAGTAAAAAGTAATTTCTCATTGTTGCATCATTCTGCTGGTTCTATTACTAGAGAGGATTATCATTCTTTTGTGTTTATTAGACAAATGAATTTTTTTCTTTCATGAATGACTTGTTCATATATAATAGACAAATATTTATCTAATTTACCTAAACACTAATACTCAAAGAATACATATCAAGCTATTAGAAAAAGACAGCAAACACTGTAGAAAAATGAGCTACAGATATAAATAGGCTAAATCCAAAAAATGAAGAGCGACCTATCCTTGAATTTCCATTTGATCATGCTACATCAGCTTTACAAGGCATGCTAGATTTGTTTTGCTTGAAATATATATATATCTTCAGTTCAGTTTGTGGTTTTCCAACTGAAATCCACTGAACCTGGGAGTTTGGTATTGGGAATATCATAAGGAGATTTTTCTCAAGCATTGGAACCACATAGTCATTGGATTTTTTTCACTGCAGATAAGAATTCCAAACATCAATTTAAACTGAAATAAATCTGATCTGAATGAAACTAATCTTTTCATGATGTTGTCAAATCTATGGTTTATTTGTGATATATTTTTCTCCTGAATTTTGTAACTTTCAAACACATTTTTCAAGAATTGCACAAAGGAATTTTTTTTAATGTCTAGAATAGTGGAAAGGATTTATTTGTAGATTTCAGCGACAGTGAAAACTACTCTCTGCCATTGCTGACTTACACATTTGCAGCTCTAAGTAATTAGCCGTTACATATTGCTTAAATCCCTTTTAATTTAAATATCAAGTTAAAAAAAGGATAAATGTGTTGGTATATAGAGCTATGCCATAGTCAATATTGTGCAGTGTATCTCCCTATCACTGATCAGGGATTAAAGCTCATTTCTAGAGGTTAATTATAAATTTTGCACCTACAGTTAAAGTGTCAAAATCTGCCTTTTTCAGTCTTGAAGAAAACGAATCTTATCCCCAAGGGTACAGTGGTCAGCTTTGTCACTACAGAGACTGCTTTTCTTTTCACATCCTGACAGAGTTGAAGGAAAGCCAAAAATAGAAAATTAAAATGAACTTTTAAGTTTCTATATACATACCCATGTCTCTTATCATTATTTTAAGGCTCTTTTGTTATAATGCAGAAATTTTGATGACAGCCATGGAAGAATGTGTGGGTTCATAGAGCAAATATATAAGGAACTAAAATCAATAAACACATCTAAATCTTTCATTTCCAGTTTGTGCACTTCTATTTATGGCAAACTGGTAGGCAGTAACGAAAAAAATAATAAGCGTATTTAATTTTTTGATGTAATGTAAAAATTTTAGAGAAAGACAATTCATGAATGAAGAAGGAAACATATACAAGAAAAGAAAATGTTTGAAAGGTTATACCAAAAAAGAGATTTTTAAAATATCAATGAGTTGAAATTGGAATAGATTGTGAAAAAGAATTGACATTGATAGAGACAAAATAGTTACATTATCTTAATACATTTCTAAAGACTCTCTCTTGCAGAACATTCCTTAAAATCATGTAAAAATTGATATCTAATATATCTCAGTACATAATAGTTTTTGTGAAGTCAGGAATTTGTTTCTACTTTAGAATGTGTTAATCCTCAGGAAAAAATAATCCTAGAACACTGTATTTAATGACTATTTCTATACTTGTTGCTTATTTTCACATTTTGTCCTTGAAAAGTATGCATTTACTAACTAAGGTAGAAGCTATTTTGCCGAGTAAAACTATATTGCTTTATAAAATTTCTATTAGGGGAATAGCAAATATGTGTTTTCATATTTTAAAGAAAAGTTACTAAATTACATTTATAAGTAACCTCTTCCTGGATATTGGGCTCTGAATTATTCCAGTAAGAATTCTGATTGACTATGTTAAAATGAATCTTTTAAAAATAAGCAGCAAAATACGTATGTGAAAAATATTTGAAATATTTTTCAGTAGAAATCTAATGTTATGAAAAACATCTGTAACATCTTTTTATTAAAATCTAGTATTTTTTAAAATACATTATACTAAGTGAAATAAATCAGACAGAAAAAGACAAATATCATATCATCTCATTTATATGTAGAATCTTAAAAAAAAAAAAAAAGAACCCATAAATACAGAGAACAGAACAGATTGGTGGTGGCCAGAGAAAGGGGAGCCAGAATGGGAGTTGAAATGGGTGAAGGTGGTCAAAAGGTACAGAGTTCCAGTTAGAAGATAAATAAGTCCCAGGGGTATAATGCACAGCATGGTGACTATAGTTAATTACACTGTATTGTATATTTGAAAATTGCTAAGAGAGTAGATCTTAAAAGTTCTCATCACAAGAAAAAACATTTTGTAACTCTGTGGTGATGGATGACACCCAGAATTATTGTGGTGATCATTTTGCAGTGTATACAAATATTGAATACTAGATTCAATATACTAAACACCTGAAACATATAGAATGTTCTATGTCAATTATATCTCAATAAAAAATTTAGTGTTTACTAAAATACTAAAATCTAGTATTTATTAAAATACTGGAATCATATTTTATATCTTTTTTGAAAAGAGCAACTATTATATGATTAAGAACTTTTAAGATTTTCCCATGTAAGTGTATTAAAAAGTAAAATTGCCTACCAGCTGTAATCATTAATATTCTATAAATTTAGAATATTTTAATTAACACAAAAAATAGCAAAAACAATCTCTGAAGGAAAACTTGAAATGTATGGACTTTGCTCCATGAAAAACTCACTCTGTTGGCATTTTTATGTTTTCAGGAGACCAGTAAGAACTTTGTCAAGAACTGATTCCAGGCCAGGGCCCCACATTCAGCATTTGCAGTTTCCCTTCTCTTCAAATCCAGCTTTCTACTAATAGACCCTGTTGAGGCATATGTGCTTGAGACTCTCTGGGAAAGCTCTCCACCACTGCCTCTACCACTGGTGTCCACCATCAAGGTCTTGGTCTTCAGTTGTGTCAAAACTACTGGCATTGTTTCCCACAGCTGAGAATACCCTGGGAGCACACTAAAGGCACAGAGCTATTGTGCTTCTGGAGTCCATGCAGAGAGGGCTGCTTCAATTGCCTGTGAAGTTGGGCTGTCCCTGCTGAGAGCCCTGATGCATCAGCCATATGGCAAGCTCAAAGGCCTTCCGTGTTCTGTGCTTCCCTATGCCCTTTCAGAGAGGAGAGAATTCCCTCCTGTAGCCTTGCGTGGTATTCCAGAACACTGGTCCCAAAGTACTTCTTTGAATCCCAGTGTCTAAAGTGAGTGTGTGAGAGAGAAATACCTCCAATATTCTTATTGGCAAAATCTCTTTCTCTAGGAGTTGGATACAAATTCTTACTTCTAGGACAGATGACAAATCTGAATAGCAAAAATAATGTCCACTCTGACAACTGGGGCATTGTTAATCCTATTGAGCAATAGTTTCATGCTTTCTGTTATATTTCTTATTAAGACAAGTTCTTTTCCAGGTTCCCCTTCAATTAATCCCTTGGCGCAATCTCCTCACCATTCTTCCAGAAATGCATATACATACACGTATATTTCTGAATGCTGGGAGCCCTGGTTCATTATGTATATTGAGGCAGTCCTACAAAAGAGAGCTTGTGAATCAACTTCTACGTATCATTGTCAATCAATCACTGAACTCATGCTTTACAATAGAAATTATTATTGTGAACCTTAAGATTATCTACAAAAACATTTGTGGGTATTTTTCAGCACTAACCCAACATCAAGGTGTATTGTATGGATTATAAAGCCCACCAAGGTATATTATGGTAGGAACTGTGGGAGAGAAGTTATAGGATCTCATTACAAGAAATGCCGAATTCTGACCATTTTGTTAAACAAGGGTGTTTTGGAAAAATAAGATGGTTTATCTATCTAAAGGAGGTATTATATACACTGAATTAAGAGTAGAGGTTCTATGGTCAGACAGCCTCTAAAGCTGGGTTGAAATTCCAGCTCTATCATATGCTTGTTCTGTAAACCTTTAGCAAGTCACTTAGCCTTTCATTTCTTACCTGTAAAATGAGGACAATATTAGTTCCACAAATCTGTTATGAGAATCAAATGCTTTAGTTTGGAAAAGATGCTCAGGCAAAAATTGAAAACACAAGGTCAGCCTCTTTATGGAAGCCCTACAATTCTGAACCCAGGTGTGCATGAAACGGTGCAGCAGAGCTGCCGCTGAATTCAGAGAGGGAGTCTGCTTAAAAAGTATGCCAATTTCAACAGATAAATGTCCTTGTGGATTGGCTCTCTTTTTATAAATATCCCTAAAATGTTCTAACTCCTTTTTTTCTCCAAACTTCTCTCTTCATCAAGGGAATACTTCTTTCTTACATATTCACATAGAGTGAATATGTTAAGATTTTAGAGAATATGAATAAAAAGTCACAGTGTTAATCAGAGATTTTCACGTTTCAAAAATAGACTGATTTTACCAAGTGCAAACGTGAATTAACGTTTGGCAATAAATAGCATATTTCAAAGTTTTCACCAAGCATTGAGGTTTTTTTATAGAAACTTGAGGTTGCCCAAAGACATGGGCAATACTTGAATCTCTGGGAAGGTGTCTATTATTAGTTTCTGGCTCAAGTTTGACTCTATAATCCTGTAATGAAGTTAGTTGGTCATGGTAGCATTCCTGTTTATATCCACTTGATGCTTTTTAAATAACATAATAAACTATAATTAACATTGCCTTCTTGAAAGCCATCAAGAATTGGTAAGAGAGTAATTGCCAAATTTCTTTAGGACACACATGGATTAGAATTCCAGTGTTTCAATCTGCCAACGTGTCCATAACAAAGGTCACAGAGTGGCCATTTCTTATTAACTGTTTTCTCACATAGTTCTCACACATTCAGTTTTGTGACTTTATGCAATTAAATTCTGCGTGTCTCTTCTCCCTCCACCAGGTCACACGATAAGCCACCAGGAGACAAAGTTCTACTTAGACCTGTGTCACTCTGAATCCCTCAGCTTATCTAAGTTCTTATAAACACCCATCTATGCTTTTGTCTGCTTTTACACTTATGTTTAAAAGATAGAATTAATTTTGGATGTTAACACTTTGCATATTAAAATATGTTCTTTGTAGATTAACCCACTGCATTCTTGTTGACCTGTTGTCAATAAAGATGATCTTTTTAAAACAGTATTCTATTTCACTTATGCAATGGCTCTCTCATAAACTGAGAAGGTTGACTACCTTTACAAGCTGCCTAAAAACCTTTATTCTGACATTTTGCTGAGTTGTGTGCTAGAAGATGAAGAAAGAAATATTTTAACCAAAAGCCCAACTAGAAATTCCATACTCTACACTTACAGTTCCAGACCACATGGGAAAACACTTGATTGTGTTTCTCACATTAAGACTAAAACTTTCTTATGTATAAAAGCCCTTGATGACATATCAATTCATGCCTCATATTTGGGATCATTGAGAATTGATAGTAACCGGGAATTGAAGATTTCCTGTGAGATTCTTTCTTTCTGCTAGTAAAAAAAGGGCCAAACTAAAACAAAAAAAATTTTCTCCTTCCTACTTCAACAAGTCTGCTTCTCATAGCGTGCTATGGGAGAAAATACCGAAAGATTGCTTTGAAACTGCAAATTCATGGCTACCACAGAGCAATGACTTTCATTTCACCTTGTAAGCCATGTCCACCCTCTCCGTGACATGAATGACACGTTTACCTTCCAACTGACAGAATTGTACAATAAAACGATCAATGGGTCTATTCTGTTTCTTCTATTGATTCTACAGATGACCTTCAGGAGAACTTTTGTACCTATTGAGTCTTGAGCAATTTGATGCCTAAAATGAGAAAGGTAGAACTTCCTTAGAAGCTAAGTAAGGATTAATGAGAACTCACTGGTAAAGCACTTCAAGCTTTAAGATAAAAGACCTCCTAAGAGGGCAAACAATTATATTTTCCAAACTAAGCCAACCATCCTGTGAAAGCATCCACATATATCAATTGATTCAGATCTATCTAAATTGAAGAGGTCATCTGAGGTTTCTTGATGGTAAGGAAAGAAATGAGAAGTTTCAGTCCTTTAAGTATATAGCCGTTCATCACAGTATAAATTAAATGGCTCTCATTGGAAGGAAATGAGAGAGTAAGATTTTTATCACAGCTGTTTTAAAACAGGATGATATTTTTGTCAGGGAAAGTAGTAAAGAGATCTTAAACTTCTTGCCCTTTGTGAAGAAATGTAAAGTTGCTTTCATTTCTATCGGCATTTTACTGGGCAGACTCTCTCTTCACTCTAAATGGGAGGTCACAATTTGTTTTGAATTTGAGCTGGAAATAAGATAACAAATATTGCCTATGGCTTTATGGAATGCCTTTTATCTCTGCATTAGATTAGACAGTCAGAAACTATTGAAAATCCTTTACTATTTTGTTTTAAGCCCCCCAAATCAAAAGGAATGCATAAAGGCAAAGTACATTTAAAAAGTTAGCATTATACCACAAGGGCTCCATGTGTATCTTTTCCTATATTAGTCAATTTAAATGGAGAATAAACAAATCTCCTTTGTCTATTAAACCCTAATTTCTAAAAATCATAAATTTTTGCTCTCATAGGTTATTTTTAGTGCAGGGTGGGTTGGTGTGTCAACTTTAGTGTTATTAGAGAAAAAACAAGTTTTATTTTTTTTTCTTTTTCATTGGAAAAATTCATGTTAATTATTCCTCTGCACCTGCCTAATGGGGCTGAAGTAATTCGATTGTCATATTGTTGTAGATTGTTGCTTTGCGTAATGTATCACCCCTGCTGTTCCATTAAAAAAATTCTATACTCTTCCATTATTCAGCAAGGCCTAATGATTATTCCAGCGTTTGTGCATGCTGCACTGTTATTTTAATTTTAATTGACTTTACTTTTTAAATTAAGCACATTGGTTTTAACACTGTTGTTGACAAGCTTAATTTTGTCATTATCAGCATTTGCTCCCATATACATTCCATACCTATTGACATTTTATTTAGATTCATTATAGAAGATGAGAGCAATAGGTACATTGAAGTTTATCATCAACACTAGCATCAATTCGTGTCACATATTATTGATATAGAATGGTCTGCCGAATATTTTAAAGGACCAGTTATTCTGTTTAAATTACCTTTTAAAATTAAACTGTTAAATCTTATAGTTTGCAAATCAGGAATAAAGGTTTGATTATTGTTGAATGTGTAATAATCTTTCATGAAAAGGACGTGTTTTACCCCACTAGATAAATAAAATCACATAATAAGCACACATGGTGATATCATGTCGTTGTTTGTGTTTGGTGAGACATATAATATTATGGTTTGTATAAATTTGAAAAATCAACCATTTATAGTAATTTTTTTAGGAGGAGAATCGTTTCACATCTTTAAGTTATTTAAAGAGTTATTAAAAATAAATGCTTAAAGAATAACTGACTTATCCTGGACAATATGTTCTTTTAAGCATAGCATAGCACTCTGAAAGAAAATAATACCCTTGCCAAACCCATTGAAATGTCTCCTTTTGAATGATATCTCAGTCATTTATCACAACACAAGATAATGAAAAATGGGCCATAGACAAAATAAGTCAAGCTTTATTTAGCTGAGATGCTAGAAATTGCCGAACCGAAAGGAAGAATTGGAAGGAGAACAAAATAATGATAAATTTTAAGATGAGTAGATGTCTATATGTTTCAAAATACTGTATGATCATGTTTTATGTTTTTCACATTTCTCTGAACACAAATCTCACTTGCAAAACTATATAAAAGGTATAGACATACCTAGTTTCAGAAAAGGTTGACATGAGAACCCTTATTTCCACTTTGCCATTTTTGTTTTGTTAGTGGACATGAAGTGAGTGAATGAATGGGAGGGTGAATGAATAGGTCACATGGGATTTGCCTGCCATTTGGTCATCCGAGGGACAGAGGACAAAGATTTCAAAGTGGGCCCTTCTGCCCTTGTTAGGTGCTGCCTCATTGCTGCAATCCTGACTGCTGACGAGTCTGCTGCCTGGGATTTATGTTCAACCTCTCCTTATGCCTTGGTGTGCCTGATCCAGCTCTATTAGCATAACTTCCATCCCCAGTGACAACATGAATA